>NW_017308520.1:131551-133371 GCF_000935625.1 Nanorana parkeri
ATCACCAGGTGCGCACGTCATTACGTATATACGTGACGTCATTATGCACGCGTGTGGAGATGTCACTTGCGCTTCGCTGCTGGTGGTCATCTTGGTGATGCATAGTACAAGTACATGTACACAGCTACACAACTTTGACCAACTGGTACCTCCAGGAGCATGGAGGTTGTCATGGACCTCCTGGACATCCAGTTGCCTTGTGGATGATCTGATTCCAAGTGGAGTCATTGCTCCGGGAGATAAACCTGAGTCACCATTGGGATATATTGGTAGCCGTGTTTGGGTTTTCTTTTGGGTCAGTGGTAGTTGAACATTTAAACTATCGGGCTTTGATTGTCTTTCTCAGTCCAGTAAGGCCTGGAGCTATGGATAGCAGATGAATGAGCATGACAAGGCTGGGAAGGGGAACAAAGTTAGGAAAGGGTTAAAGAAGAGGTTATGGAAGGGATTGGAGGAAGGGGTCGTCCGGGAGGGGCGTCAGGAAGATAAGACAGGAAGGAGGAGTACGGAAGTCCAGTTGGGAGTCCGGCAGCACGAGAGTAACTTCCCACCCGGAGAGCAGGTTTTGTGTCTCGGCGTGTTTGTCACAGCTCTGGATTGCCGGTTTGGATCCTTGGAGGCAGTTGTCAGTGGTGGCACCAGTGGGGCACCCGTCCGCGGTGTGGGTGTCCTCCGGTAGCCGGACGGTCAGATGGGTATGACCGGTTAAAAGGGACCAACGTGGGCCTGCGGGCAATTTAGTTACGTCCCCGAGGCGGTGTATGGTCGGCTGGGGGCATTCAGTTACGAGCAAGGTGCCCGCAGATACAGGTCTGTTTTATGAGTCCTATTGCCTTCAAGGACCTTGAAGCCAAGCAATTTTATACTGTTTTTAGAAAAATAAATTTTCCCCAGGGAGAGGGGATCCCACCATTCTTTACACAATCTATGTAACAATTACAATTTTATACTGTGTGGTTATTGCTTTGTTGTTATTGTTATTTATAATAAACGGCTGCCTTGGCCAATTAAGCTCCAGTATTGTGTGGCGTGGACTTGTGCGCCGTCAAAAAATGTGTTTCGTTTCGGAATATCCGTTATTTCGTAATTTGTGTCCGAAACTCATAGTTACATAGTTACATAGTATTTGAGGTTGAATACCTTTAACAAAAAAAAAACTACCATCAACTCCAATATATTAACAAAGTTATTTTTGCTTTTTAACTTCATTGTAACGAATGTTCGTAACGGAACGAAAATCCGTTAACGGAATTTCGTATTTCCTGCCTGCGTATTGTAATGCGACTCTCAGCAGCAGCGGATCCGTATTTCGTATTTCGGATTAAAAAAAAAATCTTGTCATGTTGTTCAACCTCATTTACAGGGGTAATATCAGTTCCCGTTTCAACGAAATTCGGATCCGAAATCCGTTAACGGAATTTCGTATTTCGGATATAATTCGGAAACTGCCATTCGGATTTCGGATGCTTCCGAATTTACGAATTTCAGGAAAATTCGTACGAATTTCGATTTCGTAACGAAACGAAATCGCACATGTCTAGTGTGGCGTATTGATTGGGAACAGGGGATGGGGGGTTGGGAAGGTATTGGTAAAAGGGACCTCTGAGCTACCGTTGTCCTGCTCATTGCTATGTGTCTGAAGGCTAGAATGGGGGGGATATGATGAGGATGGTGAACATGGAAGTAATGATGGGTGACGCACCAGGTGAGTCAGAGCCAGGCCCACAAGCGTCACACGTAGTACATGATGTGATATTCAATGCTGGGAGGAGAGACGGACACAAAAGGCGCAAATGCCACCGCCAACCTACGGGGGGGGG
>NW_017308520.1:133835-134089 GCF_000935625.1 Nanorana parkeri
GGCCCTCCAGCTGTGGTGGTGAAACGACAAATCCCATGATGCATCTCTCTGGGGGAGTCATGTATGTGAGACTTGTGCAAAGCCTCATGGGATTCGTAGTTCCACCGCAGCTGGAGGGCCGCAGTTTGGCCATCCCTGGTCTATGTGATCAGTATCGGTGTACATACAGCATATGGTGTATCTGCAATGGTAGCTTGGTGGTCATTTTCTGCGGAGCATGTACGAGTGCTTACTATCCGTGTGTGTGTGTGTAG
>NW_017308520.1:136928-137718 GCF_000935625.1 Nanorana parkeri
AAACACAGGCAGGAAATACGAAATTCCGTTGACGTATTTTCGTTCCGTTATGAACATTCGTTATATATTGAAGTTAAAAAGCAAAGTACATTTATATTGGAGTTGATGGTAGTTTTTTTTAAAGTCCGAAATACGAAATTTGGATTTCGGATACAAAAACAACTACCACATCGACTCCAATATTAACAAAGGTATTTTTGCTTTTTAACTTCATTGTAACGAATGTTCGTAACGGAACGAAAATCCGTTAACGGAATTTCGTATTTCCTGCCTGCGTATTGTAATGCGACTCTCAGCAGCAGCGGATCCGTATTTCGTATTTCGGATTAAAAAAAAAATCTTGTCATGTTGTTCAACCTCATTTACAGGGGTAATATCAGTTCCCGTTTCAACGAAATTCGGATCCGAAATCCGTTAACGGAATTTCGTATTTCGGATATAATTCGGAAACTGCCATTCGGATTTCGGATGCTTCCGAATTTACGAATTTCAGGAAAATTCGTACGAATTTCGATTTCGTAACGAAACGAAATCGCACATGTCTAGTGTGGAGTATTGATTGGGAACAGGGGATGGGGGGTTGGGAAGGTATTGGTAAAAGGGACCTCTGAGCTACCGTTGTCCTGCTCATTGCTATGTGTCTGAAGGCTAGAATGGGGGGGATATGATGAGGATGGTGAACATGGAAGTAATGATGGGTGACGCACCAGGTGAGTCAGAGCCAGGCCCACAAGCGTCACACGTAGTACATGATGTGATATTCAATGCTGGGAGGAGAGACGGACACAAA
>NW_017308520.1:137989-156630 GCF_000935625.1 Nanorana parkeri
TCTGCCTCTGAATCATCATTATGCCTGACATTATTAATGTCAAACCCATCCGAGCGGAACGGATCTCATCACCGCTCGCTGATTGCAGCGCTATACTTCGCAGGGCCCATTATAATCACAACCAGTACTTTTTTTTTTTACCTTACTGGTAATGGAACCGCAGCTCTGCTAATGTGGCGGCGCTCAGCTCGGTGCGCGGACTGTACAGCGCAGTTATCAGGGTAGACTCAAATGGTGTTATATACAGTGCAAAGCAATCAGTGTTGATAATTCAGGTCACATGATCTTTATCAGTCTACGTCCGGGGATGGCCAAACTCCGGCCCTCCAGCTGTGGTGGTGAAACGACAAATCCCATGATGCATCTCTCTGGGGGAGTCATGTATGTGAGACTTGTGCAAAGCCTCATGGGATTCGTAGTTCCACCGCAGCTGGAGGGCCGCAGTTTGGCCATCCCTGGTCTATGTGATCAGTATCGGTGTACATACAGCATATGGTGTATCTGCAATGGTAGCTTGGTGGTCATTTTCTGCGGAGCATGTACGAGTGCTTACTATCCGTGTGTGTGTGTGTAGACGCTCGGTCCCGCTACTACTCATTGCACCAGGATCACAAGCAGTGCGCACAACACAACAAAACCACGCATGCTCACCATCTTCCAGGGGGACGTAGATGTTGAGGTACAGGCAATCCTCACTCTGGTTTTGTACGTATCCGGCCACCACATCCATATTCTCGGTGAACCATAAAGGCAGCATAATTCCAGGTAACATTCCGTGCAAGTTTTGCGGGCAAACGGGGGCAAAGGTCGTGGCATTCCGTACTTCCGTCCAAGATGCCGGCGCCTCGGGCGGCTGAAACCTGCGCTCTCCTATGGGCGGGGTGGCGAAAGGCACCCCCAGGTACTGTACGACGGGGCCCAGGATCTCATTGTTCAGGTCTTTCTTCACGCCGCGCAGCTTGCCATAGTTCGTGTTGACCACAGGATATTTCTCATCTCCCTTTTGCCCGGACGCGGGGCAGGCGGCCAGGAGCCAGAGCATGAAGGGGGCACGGAGATCCGGCGCCATGAGAAGAAAATTTGTCTCCTGGAATCCCTTGAGATTTCCTTGGGGGCCGAGAGGATGAGTTGGAACTTTCCAAAAAGGTTTTTAAAATGGGGGGGGGGGGGTATTTTATGCAAAAACATTCATTTCAAAATGGTGGTGGAGGGTTTTAGAGCATTACAAAAAGTGCTACAATTTGGGGGGAAAAATTAAAACCATACGTATAAAAGATCATTTTATATCAATCGATGAGCAGATAAAATCCTCTACAACGAGAGCGCGGTGTATTTGTGAGGCAAAGTTAAGCACAAGGGGTACATTTTCGGAGAGTGATGTTTGTACCAAGTCATAGGAGGCAGGAGAAGGACTTAGGCCAAGGCGAAAACGACGGAGGGCGAGAGGAACATCGGAGGAGAGGCCGCTACGAGACCGAGGGACAGCCGAGGTTGTGCGGGAGACGCCATTCTATTACGTTCCATCGCGGACCCGTACATAGGGTGTCGAGCTGTGGCGGGGCCTCCACGAGACAGACATTGAAATCCTGAGAGAGAAAGACAAGACAAAAGAAAAGCCCGGGGGGTGAAAACAGGAAAAATTAAACCAGACAACATTTATTTTATTTAAGAAGACAATAAATAGGAGTCTCTACCTAGCTGCCCAGTCCTCCTCCCCCTCCCCCTCCTCCTCTCCCTCCGCTTCCCCCGATTTATAATGAGCGGGATCATTTATTTAATTAAACCGTTCCTTCTGTTTATAGTTTGAAATCCAACAATTATAGTAACAAACTTATAATTAGTCAATGTGCGAGAGATTGAGGGGGCTAGAGCCGAACGGGAACAGGAGAAAACTAAGGAAGGGAGACCGCACCGGAGGCAACGAAGGGGAAAAAAATGATGGGGGTCGGTGGGTACGGGAGAGGGAAGGAGGACCTGGGAAGGAGCAGGTTGGGTCAGTTTCGATAATGACAAAGTTTTAAAATGTTAAGTGTTCCAAAACTTCTCCAGGAATTCACAATTTGTAGAAAGTATATTCTGTATATCGGTGATTCTCAACTTCTGTAACCTCAGGACGCCACATTTGTCTTTGGTCATTTAAAGGACATCATGGATTCTTGCATCGGGGCCCTGGGGTCACAAGTTACGCCACTGTCCGTTACATAGCTACTGATTCATTCCTGGTAAGGAACTGATTAAATCCAATTAGCCACAGAACTTGTGCAAGTGTGTCCATAATTAAAATAGTGGCAATCTTTAAAAAAAAAAAAAAACTTTAATTAGCTTTTTGTTGTTCCCAATGTCAGGGTTCCCGAGTGCTGGCGATGGCCCGTTTCTACCAACAAACCACAGACTACATGCTCCAAATGATCTGCTCCTCGACAGGACAAGTAACAGAGGCCGTAAAATCTCTGGATTCTGTAACTCGCTGTCGTTCTGCACATTAAATATCTTAGTAGTAGTTCTCCTGAAGTGAGTTCTTTGTATAATTCATGCATCAAGGAACATGTCCTAGATTGGGTGAATTAGAAAGATGCCGAAAACCTGGAAAGGTGTTAACAGAACAATATTTCCAATTTGTGCAGCGAAGGAAATAATCGATGGACCCGATCCCAACCGGTGAATGGGTATGGATTTTACGTATGTTTAAGTATCTTAAGATGAGATGATACATAAGAAAAAGAGATGTTGGTTGGGTGGAACGTGAGTCAGAAGAGAAGACGAGTTGTGGGATGAAGAGAGGAGAGATGACAGGAGGGAAGATCGCCAATAATAGATGAAATGAAGATGGTTGGAAGGCAGGATGGAAACAAAGTAAATGAGAAGAAAGCAAATAATGGATAGTAAGAGTAAGAACAGAAGAGATACAAGAGGCAGGGAAGAGAAGAAATAATAAGGAAGGCATAGGATGGGAAGAGCATGAAAGAAAAGAAAGGCGATACAAGATGCAGAGAATATAAACTAGAAAGGGAGGGGATGTGGGATGGAGAGAAGGTTAGTGAGATGAGATGTGGGAGGGAGAGAAGGTTAGTGAGATGAGAGAGGAGATGCGGGATGGAGAGAAGGTTAGTGAGATGAGAGAGGAGATGCGGGATGGAGATAAGGATAGTGAGATGAGAGAGGAGATGCGGGATGGAGAGAAGGTTAGTGAGATGAGAGAGGAGATGTGGGATGGAGAGAAGGATAGTGAGATGAGAGAGGAGATGTGGGATGGAGAGAAGGATAGTGAGATGAGAGAGGAGATGGTAATGGAGAGAAGGATAGTGAGAGGAGAGAGGAGATGCGGGATGGAGAGAAGGTTAGTGAGATGAGAGAGGAGAGGTGGGATGGAGAGAAGGTTAGTGAGATGAGAGAGGAGAGGTGGGATGGAGAGAAGGTTAGTGAGATGAGAGAGGAGAGGTGGGATGGAGAGAAGGTTAGTGAGATGAGAGAGGAGAGGTGGGATGGAGAGAAGGTTAGTGAGATGAGAGAGGAGAGGTGGGATGGAGAGAAGGTTAGTGAGATGAGAGAGGAGAGGTGGGATGGAGAGAAGGTTAGTGAGATGAGAGAGGAGAGGTGGGATGGAGAGAAGGTTAGTGAGATGAGAGAGGAGAGGTGGGATGGAGAGAAGGTTAGTGAGATGAGAGAGGAGAGGTGGGATGGAGAGAAGGTTAGTGAGATGAGAGAGGAGAGGTGGGATGGAGAGAAGGTTAGTGAGATGAGAGAGGAGAGGTGGGATGGAGAGAAGGTTAGTGAGATGAGAGAGGAGAGGTGGGATGGAGAGAAGGTTAGTGAGATGAGAGAGGAGAGGTGGGATGGAGAGAAGGTTAGTGAGATGAGAGAGGAGAGGTGGGATGGAGAGAAGGTTAGTGAGATGAGAGAGGAGAGGTGGGATGGAGAGAAGGTTAGTGAGATGAGAGAGGAGAGGTGGGATGGAGAGAAGGTTAGTGAGATGAGAGAGGAGAGGTGGGATGGAGAGAAGGTTAGTGAGATGAGAGAGGAGAGGTGGGATGGAGAGAAGGTTAGTGAGATGAGAGAGGAGAGGTGGGATGGAGAGAAGGTTAGTGAGATGAGAGAGGAGAGGTGGGATGGAGAGAAGGTTAGTGAGATGAGAGAGGAGAGGTGGGATGGAGAGAAGGTTAGTGAGATGAGAGAGGAGAGGTGGGATGGAGAGAAGGTTAGTGAGATGAGAGAGGAGAGGTGGGATGGAGAGAAGGTTAGTGAGATGAGAGAGGAGAGGTGGGATGGAGAGAAGGTTAGTGAGATGAGAGAGGAGAGGTGGGATGGAGAGAAGGTTAGTGAGATGAGAGAGGAGAGGTGGGATGGAGAGAAGGTTAGTGAGATGAGAGAGGAGAGGTGGGATGGAGAGAAGGTTAGTGAGATGAGAGAGGAGAGGTGGGATGGAGAGAAGGTTAGTGAGATGAGAGAGGAGAGGTGGGATGGAGAGAAGGTTAGTGAGATGAGAGAGGAGAGGTGGGATGGAGAGAAGGTTAGTGAGATGAGAGAGGAGAGGTGGGATGGAGAGAAGGTTAGTGAGATGAGAGAGGAGAGGTGGGATGGAGAGAAGGTTAGTGAGATGAGAGAGGAGAGGTGGGATGGAGAGAAGGTTAGTGAGATGAGAGAGGAGAGGTGGGATGGAGAGAAGGTTAGTGAGATGAGAGAGGAGAGGTGGGATGGAGAGAAGGTTAGTGAGATGAGAGAGGAGAGGTGGGATGGAGAGAAGGTTAGTGAGATGAGAGAGGAGAGGTGGGATGGAGAGAAGGTTAGTGAGATGAGAGAGGAGAGGTGGGATGGAGAGAAGGTTAGTGAGATGAGAGAGGAGAGGTGGGATGGAGAGAAGGTTAGTGAGATGAGAGAGGAGAGGTGGGATGGAGAGAAGGTTAGTGAGATGAGAGAGGAGAGGTGGGATGGAGAGAAGGTTAGTGAGATGAGAGAGGAGAGGTGGGATGGAGAGAAGGTTAGTGAGATGAGAGAGGAGAGGTGGGATGGAGAGAAGGTTAGTGAGATGAGAGAGGAGAGGTGGGATGGAGAGAAGGTTAGTGAGATGAGAGAGGAGAGGTGGGATGGAGAGAAGGTTAGTGAGATGAGAGAGGAGAGGTGGGATGGAGAGAAGGTTAGTGAGATGAGAGAGGAGAGGTGGGATGGAGAGAAGGTTAGTGAGATGAGAGAGGAGAGGTGGGATGGAGAGAAGGTTAGTGAGATGAGAGAGGAGAGGTGGGATGGAGAGAAGGTTAGTGAGATGAGAGAGGAGAGGTGGGATGGAGAGAAGGTTAGTGAGATGAGAGAGGAGAGGTGGGATGGAGAGAAGGTTAGTGAGATGAGAGAGGAGAGGTGGGATGGAGAGAAGGTTAGTGAGATGAGAGAGGAGAGGTGGGATGGAGAGAAGGTTAGTGAGATGAGAGAGGAGAGGTGGGATGGAGAGAAGGTTAGTGAGATGAGAGAGGAGAGGTGGGATGGAGAGAAGGTTAGTGAGATGAGAGAGGAGAGGTGGGATGGAGAGAAGGTTAGTGAGATGAGAGAGGAGAGGTGGGATGGAGAGAAGGTTAGTGAGATGAGAGAGGAGAGGTGGGATGGAGAGAAGGTTAGTGAGATGAGAGAGGAGAGGTGGGATGGAGAGAAGGTTAGTGAGATGAGAGAGGAGAGGTGGGATGGAGAGAAGGTTAGTGAGATGAGAGAGGAGAGGTGGGATGGAGAGAAGGTTAGTGAGATGAGAGAGGAGAGGTGGGATGGAGAGAAGGTTAGTGAGATGAGAGAGGAGAGGTGGGATGGAGAGAAGGTTAGTGAGATGAGAGAGGAGAGGTGGGATGGAGAGAAGGTTAGTGAGATGAGAGAGGAGAGGTGGGATGGAGAGAAGGTTAGTGAGATGAGAGAGGAGAGGTGGGATGGAGAGAAGGTTAGTGAGATGAGAGAGGAGAGGTGGGATGGAGAGAAGGTTAGTGAGATGAGAGAGGAGAGGTGGGATGGAGAGAAGGTTAGTGAGATGAGAGAGGAGAGGTGGGATGGAGAGAAGGTTAGTGAGATGAGAGAGGAGAGGTGGGATGGAGAGAAGGTTAGTGAGATGAGAGAGGAGAGGTGGGATGGAGAGAAGGTTAGTGAGATGAGAGAGGAGAGGTGGGATGGAGAGAAGGTTAGTGAGATGAGAGAGGAGAGGTGGGATGGAGAGAAGGTTAGTGAGATGAGAGAGGAGAGGTGGGATGGAGAGAAGGTTAGTGAGATGAGAGAGGAGAGGTGGGATGGAGAGAAGGTTAGTGAGATGAGAGAGGAGAGGTGGGATGGAGAGAAGGTTAGTGAGATGAGAGAGGAGAGGTGGGATGGAGAGAAGGTTAGTGAGATGAGAGAGGAGAGGTGGGATGGAGAGAAGGTTAGTGAGATGAGAGAGGAGAGGTGGGATGGAGAGAAGGTTAGTGAGATGAGAGAGGAGAGGTGGGATGGAGAGAAGGTTAGTGAGATGAGAGAGGAGAGGTGGGATGGAGAGAAGGTTAGTGAGATGAGAGAGGAGAGGTGGGATGGAGAGAAGGTTAGTGAGATGAGAGAGGAGAGGTGGGATGGAGAGAAGGTTAGTGAGATGAGAGAGGAGAGGTGGGATGGAGAGAAGGTTAGTGAGATGAGAGAGGAGAGGTGGGATGGAGAGAAGGTTAGTGAGATGAGAGAGGAGAGGTGGGATGGAGAGAAGGTTAGTGAGATGAGAGAGGAGAGGTGGGATGGAGAGAAGGTTAGTGAGATGAGAGAGGAGATGCGGGATGGAGATAAGGATAGTGAGATGAGAGAGGAGACGCGGGATGGAGATAAGGTTAGTGAGATGAGAGAGGAGATGCGGGATGGAGAGAAGGTTAGTGAGATCAGAGAGGAGATGTGTGATGGAGAGAAGGTTAGTGAGATGAGAGAGGAGATGCGGGATGGAGAGAAGGATAGTGAGATGAGAGAGGAGATGTGGGATGGAGAGAAGGATAGTGAGATGAGAGAGGAGATGTGGGATGGAGAGAAGGATAGTGAGATGAGAGAGGAGATGTGGGATGGAGAGAAGGATAGTGAGATGAGAGAGGAGATGTGGGATGGGGAGAATGTAAACAAGAAAAGTGAACATAGGAAATTAGAAGAACAAGAGTGAAAGGAGATGCGGGGGAGGGAGGGGGGAGGGAGATCAGATGAGTGAGAAGATAAAGTAAACAAATGTAACCTTCTGTTTGTATTAAATGACAAGTTCTAACCCTCCCCCCACTCTACAGAAATAACATGTCTGCATCTGAACAGGGAAATCTCTCCAAGAGGGACACAGACGGCAATAAAACGAGACAGAGGTTCTAACCCTTCCCTGCTCTATAAAAACCAAAATCAAATGTCTTGTCTGCAATGGATCTGTAACACCACCTAGCTCATGACATAGCGGCTGGAAAGAAGATGGATGATGGCAGACGATGGAAACAAGCAGTTGATAGTAATGCACAATGTGTTAGAGACCTCCGGTCAAGGAATGAGATGGTGTTGTGGTGCGGGCTGGGAGATGAGATGGGGGGAGGGGTTTCCAAGGATCACAGAGACATGTTGTATGGGAGATAATGTAATTTGTTGCAGAGAAGATGAGATGTTGGCCAAGACATGCGACAGACGATTATAAAAGGTAATGGGCTCTAAGATGTCGATAATTGTCGGACGGAAATGAAATTATCTAAATTATTTAAAAGCAGCGCTGAGCCCTAAGTGTCTATGGAAGGTTCAAGAAAGAAAAGTTAAAGCCCTGAGCACGTTCCTCCGTGGTAAAAATATCTAGAAAGAAACAAACGAAAAACATGGCGGAGCTTCAACAATGCCACCGAGTCATGTGACCTGCGAGCAGAAGGGACGGACACGGCAGAACAGATACTACATGAACAATGGCGGGTTCCTCCCATGCAGTTATTTGTACTGGAACCAGCCGTCTCTCATCCTTCCCGGTAAGACAATCCCATGAGATTCCATGAAGTTCACTTCTAAGCTCCGCGAAGGTTTCCCGGGAACTTTATATCGTTCTTACAACTGTTCCGTGCGGCAGGAGCACCCAACATAATACAAACCGAACCCTTGGACTTCACAAACGGCTTTGAGTGGCACCGTCCACCCCCGGCATCTCTACCGTAACTATCAGGTGGAGGGGAGGGCCCAGTGAGATGCGGTTCCGCTGGCTTTGCAGAGGAGGCGGAGGAGAAGCAGCAGGTGGCTCGGGGCTGGCCATAGCATGTGACCTGATGGTGGGATGTCCCAGAAGCAGGCTGGGGGCTGCAATGTATCCCATTGGTACCAATGGCATTTCAAGCTGCAGGGAAAGATACTGCATAGCCCACCATAGACCCCACTCAGCCCACCAGATTGAGGGGGGTGCCTGAGTTTAGTCTTGCCTAGGGCAGCACAAAACTGCCTAAAAGGGGTTACTGCACCAAAATCCAACCTTTCTGGCAAGAAATACAGGCCGAATGTCAAGATTAGGTCACTGGAGCACCAGGAATCGTAAACTCCGGGTCTTGGGGAGCAGTATATAGGGACTGAATTAAGAATGGGCAGGAATACGGGTCTCTGAAGATGCAGGGACAGTGTGACCGCACAACTTACTCAGGTGTGCCAGTGTCGCAGGATCTAAGGAGCCGCCTGGTCTTCCACAGAGCCACTGATGGTGTGGATGTTGATCTGCGGGGCAGCTCCCAGGTTGCGGCTCTCTGCTGACACACCCGTGCAGTCACAGTGCCAGCGGGTACTCAGGGACCGCAGCACAGGGAATAAGACACAGGGACCATAGAGGATACAAGGTGCAGGAAACAGGCACTAGAGGGAAGACTCAGGGAACATGCGTGGCGCAGGTAACAGAAGGGAATACACCACAGGTGTGCCCACAGAGACAAGAGATACCCAGGAGCAGCAGAGGGGAACGCACAAGAGATAAGGAGGGAAGTGCACAATAGTGCCGAGCACACTAACCACGGGAAGCAGGAGGCAACCACAAACAGAGCAGGGGGCAATGCTGCGGAGGGAACACACAGCCACAGGAAACAAAGAGATACACGGACAGACAACAGAGGGAATGAAAGGGCGCCGCAGGTAGGGAACACTGAACCCAACAAGAGAAAGCAAAGACACAGAATGCGAGGTATACTCAAGCAGGAAAGTCACAGAGAGGTCCGGCTACTAGCGTGGAGACACGTTGCTCGGGGACAGGTGCACAAGCCTTATAACACCGAGGTTCAGGGCGGACTGACAGGAAACGGAGCAGCTCGGACAGGATGTAAAACCCGGCGCCGGATCAAAGTACAAAGGAACTGTGACACCGAAATGAAAACTATCCTAGGCATAGAGATGCCTTTCCTCCCGGCTCCCTTTCTGCTGCACTCCGTACCTAACGCTGTAACTAAATATAAATCCAGTCTTCTTCCCCATCTCCTAAACGCGGCCTAAACGCTTAATCCCCCGCTACTGGAAGAAGACATCGGTTCCCGCGGCGGAGGAGTGTAGCGGACAGGGATCGGATGTTCAGGTTTCCCAGGAATGGCTAGCCACATGTCATGACAAACATGCTAAATATTACTCTGTCTGGGCCACTTGGATCCATCGCCACCCGGCATAGGGACCTACCCTGTTTCCCCGAAAATAAGACCTAGTTGTGACCATTCCCAGGGCCGTTGGTGGCATAAGCGGGGAACTTGAAGAGCCGCGGGATAGGCGGGAGAGAATCAGCGGTGCCAACGAAGCCGGCACTAGAGGAAGTGAGGCGGCGCCGGAGGGAGCAGAGCCGCATAAGCCGATGCTTCCTCTATAGCCCCGCCTCCTGTCACAGGCGGAGTGATACCAAATTCACTCCCCGCCTGTGAGGAATCCATAGTGAAAGTGCGCTTCGCTAATTCTGGCCAGCGATTGGTTAGCAAATTGCTCTTGGAAAGGTACGGCATCCCCTGATCACCAAATTTTGATACATGAATACATGTAGACTGTTGTACATGAATAAGTGCGGATTGTTCTACATTAAAAAATAAATAAAAAACAAGACCTACCCCAAAAATAAGACCTAGTGTGTTTTTTTGAGCCAAAAAAATATAAGACGGGGAAACGCGGTAGTTCTGCCTTGACAAACAGTTTTTTTCTTTTTATGCCGCCCAGGTAAACCGGAGGGCGCTAGTGGGGATGTTTATCCTTCATTGCATACCGATAGCTTATGCGGATATTCTTTAGTTGACCGTTTGCTATGACAGACCTAGGGTGTCTCCCCTCCTTGATTTTGGCTTCCCTCCTCCTTCTCCCTACTTTCCCTGACCCGCCCCCCTCTCCCTGTCCCCTCCCTTCTCTCCCTGTCCCTTCCCTTCTCTCCTTGTCCCCTCCCTTCTATGCTTGTCCCCTCCCTTCTCTCCTTGTCCCCTCCCTTCTCTCCTTCTCCCCTCCCTTCTCTCCCTGTCCCTTCCCTTCTCTCCTTGTCCCCTCCCTCCTCTCCCTGTCCCCTCCCTTCTCTCCTTCTCCCCTCCCTTCTCTCCCTGTCCCTTCCCTTCTCTCCTTGTCCCCTCCCTCCTCTCCCTGTCCCCTCCCTTCTCTCCTTCTCCCCTCCCTTCTCTCCCTGTCCCTTCCCTTCTCTCCTTGTCCCCTCCCTCCTCTCCCTGTCCCCTCCCTTCTCTCCTTCTCCCCTCCCTTCTCTCCCTGTCCCTTCCCTTCTCTCCTTGTCCCCTCCCTCCTCTCCCTGTCCCCTCCCTTCTCTCCTTCTCCCCTCCCTTCTCTCCCTGTCCCTTCCCTTCTCTCCTTGTCCCCTCCCTCCTCTCCCTGTCCCCTCCCTTCTCTCCTTCTCCCCTCCCTTCTCTCCCTGTCCCTTCCCTTCTCTCCTTGTCCCCTCCCTCCTCTCCCTGTCCCCTCCCTTCTCTCCTTCTCCCCTCCCTTCTCTCCCTGTCCCTTCCCTTCTCTCCTTGTCCCCTCCCTCCTCTCCCTGTCCCCTCCCTTCTCTCCTTCTCCCCTCCCTTCTCTCCCTGTCCCTTCCCTTCTCTCCTTGTCCCCTCCCTCCTCTCCCTGTCCCCTCCCTTCTCTCCTTCTCCCCTCCCTTCTCTCCCTGTCCCTTCCCTTCTCTCCTTGTCCCCTCCCTCCTCTCCCTGTCCCCTCCCTTCTCTCCTTCTCCCCTCCCTTCTCTCCCTGTCCCTTCCCTTCTCTCCTTGTCCCCTCCCTCCTCTCCCTGTCCCCTCCCTTCTCTCCTTCTCCCCTCCCTTCTCTCCCTGTCCCTTCCCTTCTCTCCTTGTCCCCTCCCTCCTCTCCCTGTCCCCTCCCTTCTCTCCTTCTCCCCTCCCTTCTCTCCCTGTCCCTTCCCTTCTCTCCTTGTCCCCTCCCTCCTCTCCCTGTCCCCTCCCTTCTCTCCTTCTCCCCTCCCTTCTCTCCCTGTCCCTTCCCTTCTCTCCTTGTCCCCTCCCTCCTCTCCCTGTCCCCTCCCTTCTCTCCTTCTCCCCTCCCTTCTCTCCCTGTCCCCTCCCTTCTATCCTTGTCCCCTCCCTTCTCTCCTTGTCCCCTCCCTTTTCTCCTTGTCCCCTCCTTTCTCTCCCTGTCCCCTCCCTTCTCTCCCTGTCCCCTCCCTTTTCCATCCCAGAAACGAAGCCATCTTTATATTGCATACAGATCACTGTCAGTAGGTACTCTGTTAGTGATCGCTAGCTCGTAAGGCCGAATGGCAATTTGCTGTAGTTACATAGTATTTGAGGTTGAATAAAGACATAAGTCCACCGAGCCCAACCTATTGTGTGCATGCGTATGGTTCTGCTGGTGTGTGCGTATGTATAGGTCCCTGTGTCATCTCATACTTAAGAGTACCTGTACCCCTGTATGTTACCTGTACCCCTTTGTATTACCTGTACCCCTGTATAGTACCTGTACCCCTGTATGTTACGGTCTCTCAGGAAGTCGTCCAAACGCTAGTTCCAGACCCTGACCGCTCTTACTGAGAAGAATCCCCTTCGCCCCTTGTGCTGACATTTTTTCTCTACTCCTCTCTCTCCAGTTTTAGGTGGTCACCATTGAACATTTTGTACATAAAAATCATATCCCCCCTTAATCTCCTTACTTCCAACGAGAACATATTTAAATTTAGTAGTCCTTTCTGTGGACTGATGACCAAAACTGGGCCGCGTACTCCAGGTGAGCCCGAACCAGTGATGTGTAAAGTGGCAAAATTATAGACTTGTCCCTGCAATACATTCCCTTTAAAATACAGGAGAGGACCCTGCTAGCTTTGCTTACAGCAGCCTGGCACTGCAAGCTATTCTTCAGCCTGTGGTCTACAATGACCCCCAAATCCTTCTCCATTTCTGAGTTCCCCAGCGGCACCCCCATAAGTGTATAGCCCATTTGCCTATTTTTAATCCCAAAGTGCATTACTTTGCATTTATCGACATTAAACCTCATCTGCCATATAGTTGCCCCTCCCCCTATTTTATCCAGGTCCTCCTGTAATGTTATAGTGTCTAGGTCCGCGTCTATGACCCTCCCGATTTTGGTATCATCGGCAAACACGGAAACTTGGCTATTCACACCCTCCCCGATGTCGTTAATAAACAGGTTGAATAATATGGGTCCCGGCACAGAACCCTGAGGCACGCCACTCATGATCCTAGACCAGCCTGAAGATGAGCCATTTATTGATACTCTCTGGACCCGTTCCTGTAGCCAGTTCTCTATCCACGTACACACCATATCATCTATGCCCATAGCCCTCAGCTTGTGTACTAAGCGTTTATGTGGTACCGTATCAAAAGCCTTTAAAAAGTCCAGATACACCACATCCACTGTACCGATTCCGGACCCTCTTACTCCTGTCTGTTTGTTGGTTTAAGAGAAAGGTAGAAAATAATAGGGTTTTTGGAGGGGTGTGATTGACCATCATGGCTTCATCAGGGGGACCCAAAGTGGATCATGCAGGGTTAGTTCGCAAAGTGAGGGAGACACTCGGAGGATCGGGAAAGCGGAATCAAGGTGATCCCCACCGCCACCCAATTGATCTCCTTTTATTGTCACACCTGGGACCTCAGGGTTACAAGAAGAGAGAGGGCAGCCAGGTGTCCAGCCGACTTCACTAGGATACTTTATCCAAGGTGGGATATATTGGGAGGAGGCCCGTCTGTGTGGTAAAGTAGTCCTGTTGGATCTGCTTGGTGGTGTGAAGTTAGTTGTGTGCCTCCGTAGTAGTCTCCGCTGGGTACTTACCATAGGGGGAGAGGTGTTAACTAGGTGCCCACAGATAGGCAACCCCCGACTTATAGAATTGGAATCCTATCTGTTTGTTGACCACCCAACTAACTCTCCATGTTTCTTTATTGTATAACTTGGAAAATCGAGAAATAAAGATTATTACTGCATCCATTTTCTTTTTTTCAGACTCTTTTTTCCCCCCTCTTTATTATCACCCAGTGACGCCGCCAATAACCCATTTCTCATCCAAGTCTGACAACACTCACTGTACTGTATCTATGAAAGGGCAACTTTCATACATGTTCCTCTCTCCTCTTCCTCACAACAAAGGGTGAGATGTTCTGTAGTCCACAGAGAAGAACCGGTCAGGTCTGATACTCACTGCTTGTGCAGCGGCAGTTATAAAAGACCAAAAAGGGGGGAAAAATAAATTCATCGCCGGGGTTCACTTCTAATCTAATTTCTACTTCCTAGAATGTCATGAAGGCGATGCATTGTGGTATGGAGGACAAAGACTACACATTCTGTCACACTGGTTGGATGCAGCAGTGGTTTTGACATTTGTCTTGGTTAGTCGGTCAGATGCAGTTCATGGATTCCAAAATACTTTCTTCACAAAACTCAGCTACTGAGGCAAAGATGAAGACGGAACGTTGCCAGGATTTAAATCACCTCCCTTAGAAGCCTTCAGCTCTGTATTAATTGATTGGAATATACACTGAGTGGCCGGATTATTATATACACCGAGTGGCCGGATTATTATATACACCGAGTGGCCGGATTATTATATACATTCATCTCACTAACCTTTTCTCCCTCCCACATCTCCTCTCTCGTCTCACTATCCTTCTCTCCATCCCCCATCTCCTCTCTCATCTCACTATCCTTCTCTCCATCCCACATCTCCTCTCTCATCTCACCAACCTTCTCTCCATCCCACATCTCCTCTCTCATCTCTCCATCCCACATCTCCTCTCTCCTCACTAACCTTCTCTCCATCCCACATCTCCTCTCTCATCTCACTATCCTTCTCTCCATCCCACATCTCCTCTCTCATCTCACTAACCTTCTCTCCATCCCACATCTCCTCTCTCATCTCTCCATCCCACATCTCCTCTCTCCTCACTAACCTTCTCTCCATCCCACATCTCCTCTCTCTCATCTCACTAACCTTCTCTCCATCCCACATCTCCTCTCTCATCTCACTAACCTTCTCTCCATCCCACATCTCCTCTCTCATCTCACTATCCTTCTCTCCATCCTGCATCTCCTCTCTTATCTCACTATCCTTCTCTCCATCCTGCATGTCCTCTCAAACCTCACCAACCTTCTCTCCATCCCCCATTTCAGGACAGTGGGCAGAACCATGCAAATCACTCATTTACACCCCCATCAGCCAGATGTACACCTAGAACCACTGGTGTATACTGCAGACATATCCTAATATTATAGAGCCATTTAGTCCAAACTGCAGACAGGTGTTTCCAGCTTCTTGACCATCATCTGTGGAATGCATGGAAACCATGGCTCCTATGGAGTTGGGATCCAATGAGACAGTATAACCATAGAGCAGTGGTTCTCAACCTTTCTAGGGCTGGACCCCTTGGTAACATTTGCCAGGTTGTTGTAACCCCCAATGGTAAAATTTAGGAATGCACCAATACTAGTATCTGTGTGGGCGCTCAGGTGGCCAGTGTGGGCTCATGTGAGCTCAATGGGGCTCTCTGGTGGCCAGTGTGGGCTCTCTGGTGGCCAAGCCGGCATTTTACTCCCCTCTCTTTGATCCTCCTCAGCTGCCGGTGCTGCAGCTCCATCTAGCGGCATGGCCGGAGAACTGACACTGTTGGTCTAGGAGGTGGCTGAGGAGCCTCCCACCTAGCACAGCACAAAGCATGTGGTGACCCCCTTAACAGTGGGTTGTGACCCACTTTTGGGTCGCGACCCACAGGTTGAGAACCACTGCCATAGAAGATATGGTGAAAAGGGGGAAAAAGGAATCCCAAAGCCTTCAACCGAATCAGTGTGTAGTACAGTAAAGCCTTCTTAGAAACAGCTGTCTGCAGTTTGCAACAAATGGTTCTATAATATCAGGCCATATTGGCACTATACACCTCTGATCCTGGATGTACATCTGGCTGATGAGGCATAAAGGAATTTCAGCATGGCTCCACCCACTGTCCTAAAATGAGGAATAATCCTTTCGTTTATGGGATATGTGATGGAATTTGTTATACAAATACCTTCAGTTCTAAGAAGGCTTCACTGTGCTACGCACTAATTCGGTTGAAGGGCATCTATGGTTATACTCAGGACTGGATTTCCCATAAGGTCAACCAAAGCCCGGGGGGGTTGGTGATGGCAGGTAGGGGGGCTCATTGAGGAACCTGGCCTTGGGGCAGCAGAGAGAGTAAATCTAGCCCTGGTTAAACTGCCTCAATAGTCCTGAATTCTACTTTATAGGAGTTATGGTCATAAAGCCTGAAACATCTGTATGAAGTTCGGTATAAATGTCTCTAAAATATTATCTATATTTGTACTACGCTCCATCTGTATCAGGCTGTTGGGGCACAGAGAATGATATACATGGCTCTGCCCACTGCCCTGAAACAAGGAATAATCCTCTTATTTGGGGGATATGGGATGGAATGAGTCATGTGATCACCTTCCGTTCTATGAAGGATGTAGTGTGCTCACACTGAATGGGTTGGGGGGGCTTTTTGATTCATTTAGTCCCTTCTAACCTGTACGGTTATACTGTCTCAATGGTCGCAAACCCTTCCCCCATGGAAGCCATGGTTTGCATACACTGCACTGATGATGGCTAAAAAAGGATGAATCATCTGTATGAGGAATAATCCTCTTAATTTTTGGTTATGCGATGAACGAGACGCGCGCACACATTCTTTTCTAAGAAGGCTTTAATTTTATTCCACACTTTAAAGGAGAACTATGAGGCGAGTCATAGTCATAGTTCGGGGCGACGTGTGACAATGAGACTGTCACAGGTCGCTCAGTAGATCAGGAGGTGAGAGAACACATATCGGCGTTCGCTCACCTCTCGATCCTGTCCCTGCAGAGAGCCGTGACTGTCACTGACGGCTCCCTGCAGGGATTCCCCCACCCCTTCCCCTGTCCGATCCTCCAGCGCTGACTGGCGGAACGGACGGGGGAGGGGGGCGGGCACAGCTGGCTCTGCCTCTAGATAGGCAGAGCCAGCTGTCACTCACGCAGCTGGGCGGATCCAGACATAATTGTCGGGATCCGTCCTGGCTGCGGCGGTCTCAGTATACCGCGAGCTTTAGCTCCCTATATACTGAGCTTAGGGTGACGGGAGGACGCTAGTTTGTGTCCTCCCGTTACCCTTAGGAGGACTATGGGGAAAAGCCCTGACCTCATAGTTCTCCTTTAAAAGCTTATTTTACTGCATGTTGAGAATATGAAAACGGTGTCTCTGTCTGCAGCCTGGCCACAGGTTTCCTTTATAGGGATCTTGTCAGGGTAGAAACATTCAAAATGCCTGACCTGCTTTTGAAGGTGTAGGCTGTGTCATCTCCACCGCTTGATGAGCTAAGGACCCCGTACAAGCATACAGACAGTGATGTTTCGGGATACCCGATATCCAGATACATGTTCTGGTTCGGTGACTGACCAGGCAATGATGGAAGACTATAGATGGCAGTCTAGGAGTATTCACCTTCAAAAGCAAGTCAGCAACAGCAGCACCCCAATCTGTACCTTGGCAGATTCTTTAGATAGAAAATTCACACTTGCAGGCCACAAGGGGAAAACCCGTTAATGTCAGGCAGACAGGGGCAACCAAAATTAAGATAGGGGCTACTGGCCCTTCACTGTACAGTCTTGACTGTGATATTTACCTATGAATGGGTGGCACTATTTACATATGAATAAGCCACAACTCCAAAAAAATGTCTGCGCGTCGCTAGAGTGTTTGGGTTTTGCTTGAAGAAAAGGTGGCAACCCTAGTAACATGAGAACACAAACTAGCGTCCTCCCGTTACCCTAAGCTCAGTATACCGCGAGCTACAGCTCCCTATATACTGAGACGCCGGAGCGGATCCCGACAATTATGTCTGGATCCGCCCAGCTGCGTGACTGACAGCTGGCTCTGCCTATCTAGAGGCAGAGCCAGCTGTGCCCGCCCCCTCCCCCGTCCGTTCCGTCAGTCAGCGCTGGGGGATCGGAGCGGGGAGGGAGCCTCCTCATCCAACCAGTCTCCAGCCGCGGTACGTGATACTCACTTTACACACACAGCTGAATGATCAGAGGAAGGGCACACCCACCATCTCCTTGCTTTGCCCTTGTGGTATGTATGACGGTTGATTAGGGCAGAGACAAGTAGGGAGAGATGCAGCTAGTGCTGAGCATACATTCCTGTATGAAATATGTACTGTATGAGTTTTGATATAAACAATTATAAACAAAACATCTAAAACATCCTTTTAAAAACTTGTATACTTAAAACTTTATAAAAATGACCCCAAACTCAATATTTCTTCAACAAAACTTCACAACAGCATCGCATATGAGGTATGCTGCTCCTCGGGGGCGGTATAAATAAAACGCATGACCTCATTTAAGCCACGCCCATCTTATATACACATAGTTCGGTAACAAAGTAACACATATAAGAATTCCTGCGTATTACCGCTCACGGTACTTTTTTTTTCATCTTTACTTAAACGCGGCTTTTATAAATGAACAGCTTTCTCCACAGGGGCACGATGATTTACTTCTCCAGGTAAACAGGAAAATAGAAATGCAGATATTGAGTAATGGTGTTCAGGAGTAAGCACAGCGCAGAGGAAATATTACTATGACTATCAGGTTCAGTTGAGGGCAGCCAAAAGGGCCCTCCATTAAACGGGTCCCATCTGCATACGGCAGCCTGGATTCTGCTCACGTGTGTAGAGCCGGCTTTACACTGGAAGTGCTTCAAGCACCACCACCCGACCGCACCGCACCCCCCGGTATCCCGGTCTCTACTGCCGCCCCCACCCCCGGCAGGCCTGGGACCGGCATGGCGGGTTCGGGGGAGAACTGAGCGATCATAAACCGCCGATCACTCAATTAACAATCTTCTCCCTGCAGAGAGCAGTGACTGTCACCGCTCCCCGCAGGGATCCCTCCCTCCCCTCTCCGTTCCTCCAGCGCTCATTGGAGGGATCAAACAAGGGGCAGGGCGGGCACATCTGGTTCTGGCTTTAGAGAGGCAGAGCCAGCTGTCAATCAGGCAGCAGGGTGGATCCCAACAATCTTCTCCCAGTGACTGTCAGGCACCACCACCCGACCGCACCGCACCCCCCGGTATCCCGGTCTCTGCTGCCCCTCCTGCAGGCCACACCGCACCCCCTGGTATCCCGGTCTCTGCTGCCCCTCCTGCAGGCCACACCGCACCCCCTGGTATCCCGGTCTCTGCTGCCCCTCCTGCAGGCCAC
>NW_017308520.1:156928-157217 GCF_000935625.1 Nanorana parkeri
CCCCTCCCCGACCCCACCGCCCCCGTTGGTAGCCCGGTCTCTGCTGCCCCCCCTTGCAGGCATGGGACCGGCAATGACAGGTGTCGGTGGAGAACAGAGCCATCATAAACCGCCGATCACTCAATTAACAGGGTGGGTGGGCACATCTGGTTTGACTTTAGAGAGCCAGAGCCGACTGTCAATCAGGCAGCAGGGTGGATCCCAACAATATTGTCTGGATCTTTCCTGGCTGCAGTACGGCTCTACGCTGTCAACATATAGCGGCTAAAACCTAATTGGGAAATTTCCA
>NW_017308520.1:157275-164345 GCF_000935625.1 Nanorana parkeri
GTGCAGCTGGTTCTTGACTACATGTAAAACCTAATTGGGTCACAGGAGGAATTTAGGAGGACATTAGTAAATGTCCTCCTGCAACCCAAAAGAAAACGAACACCAAAAAAAAGGTTTGGCCGTAGTTCTCTTTTATGTTTATGTTCTCATTTTACTCTCTCATTGAAGTGCAAAGGTGAGATCAGAGGTCTAATAGACTCCTAATGTCTCTGTAAAGGAGAATTATGGGCTTAGTTCTCCTTAGGGTAACGGGAGGACACAAACTAGCGTCCTCCCCTCACCCTAGGCTCAGTATACCGCAAGCTTCTGCTCGCGGTATACTGAGACGCCGCAGCTGAAGCGTATCCCGACATCGATGTCGAGATCCGCCCAGCTGACAGCTGGCTCTGCCTCTAGATAGGCAGAGCCAGCTGTCAGCTGGGCGGATCTCGACATCGATGTCGGGATACGCTTCAGCTGCGGCGTCTCCGTATACCGCGAGCAGAAGCTTGCGGTATACTGAGCCTAGGGTGAGGGGAGGACGCTAGTTTGTGTCCTCCCGGTCCCCTAAGGAGAACTATGGGGGGGGGGGAAAGCCCCCCCCCCCCCCCTTCCCCTCCCCCCCCCCCCCCCTTCCCCTCCCCCCCCCCCCCCCTTCCCCTCCCCCCCCCCCCCCCTTCCCCTCCCCCCCCCCCCCCCTTCCCCTCCCCCCCCCCCCCCCTTCCCCTCCCCCCCCCCCCCCCTTCCCCTCCCCCCCCCCCCCCCTTCCCCTCCCCCCCCCCCCCCCTTCCCCTCCCCCCCCCCCCCCCTTCCCCTCCCCCCCCCCCCCCCTTCCCCTCCCCCCCCCCCCCCCTTCCCCTCCCCCCCCCCCCCCCTTCCCCTCCCCCCCCCCCCCCCTTCCCCTCCCCCCCCCCCCCCCTTCCCCTCCCCCCCCCCCCCCCTTCCCCTCCCCCCCCCCCCCCCTTCCCCTCCCCCCCCCCCCCCCTTCCCCTCCCCCCCCCCCCCCCTTCCCCTCCCCCCCCCCCCCCCTTCCCCTCCCCCCCCCCCCCCCTTCCCCTCCCCCCCCCCCCCCCTTCCCCTCCCCCCCCCCCCCCCTTCCCCTCCCCCCCCCCCCCCCTTCCCCTCCCCCCCCCCCCCCCTTCCCCTCCCCCCCCCCCCCCCTTCCCCTCCCCCCCCCCCCCCCTTCCCCTCCCCCCCCCCCCCCCTTCCCCTCCCCCCCCCCCCCCCTTCCCCTCCCCCCCCCCCCCCCTTCCCCTCCCCCCCCCCCCCCCTTCCCCTCCCCCCCCCCCCCCCTTCCCCTCCCCCCCCCCCCCCCTTCCCCTCCCCCCCCCCCCCCCTTCCCCTCCCCCCCCCCCCCCCTTCCCCTCCCCCCCCCCCCCCCTTCCCCTCCCCCCCCCCCCCCCTTCCCCTCCCCCCCCCCCCCCCTTCCCCTCCCCCCCCCCCCCCCTTCCCCTCCCCCCCCCCCCCCCTTCCCCTCCCCCCCCCCCCCCCTTCCCCTCCCCCCCCCCCCCCCTTCCCCTCCCCCCCCCCCCCCCTTCCCCTCCCCCCCCCCCCCCCTTCCCCTCCCCCCCCCCCCCCCTTCCCCTCCCCCCCCCCCCCCCTTCCCCTCCCCCCCCCCCCCCCATAGTTCTCCTTTAAGCTAACATTGGAGCGCCGGTGTCCCTGTTTCCTGCCGTTACATCCAGCTGTCCAAGTAAAATACACTGGTTAACAGCTCCGCTATAGAGCCATTTGTCTGACTCTACATCTATTGCTGCTGGTGTATATGCAGCCATGTGTAACATAGTAGACACTCATCTCAAACAGAGGTCACAACGCTGAGCAGATGCCTTTAAAGAATTAGGTTTCAAACACTCTTCCTCGAGGTTAAACAAAAAAAATAGGGAGAGCAGAGGAACCTTGACAAGAACGTGCAGAAGAAAAAAAAAGAGGGTGGAAAGGCAGAGAACCCGTATGGTGGTACCGGTAGTAATGTTAATGATGAGAAAAGGTCAGTTATGTAACTTGCACTTAGTGAGGTTGGGGATTACCATATAAAAGGGTGTACGTGACCCAGGGCCGTCTTCCATATTGATTGGATCCTGGGCAAACGTCTTCTCGGGTGACCCCGCGCCACCTACCCGCATCATAATAAGACTGGATGGCCAATGCCCCAGCTTACCTGCCTCTGCCCTGGTGGTGTAGCTGTAGCTTAGTCTGGATGTCACATCTCACTCTTCTGATTGTGTGTGTGACCTGACAGAAGCCACTCTCATGAAACGTCCTCCTCCTGCAGAGCAGATAGGAAGAGACGTAAGAGGGAGACGTGACCGTCAGCGACTAGTCAATGTTAGGGCAGAACGGGGGAGGGGCAAGACTGGTACAAGACAACAGAAGGGCAACAGTGCCGTGTCAGATTCCTCGCATCACCTTTCACCATCTCGTGGAGTCACCAGGCGGCCCAACGAAGTACTGAAGGGGTGGTCATAATAATCTGGCCACTCAGTGTATAGACAGTTGTCAACGTGGAGCAATTGCCCTCCCCCCGTTGATCTAAGTACATGTCTGTCAAATAGGAACCTAAAAGAACATGTTGGGTTTGGGCTTCTCAACTTATCAATCATACTAAAACATACCCCATCACTAGCAGTATCCTGGTCATTCGGAAGCCCTCTTGCCCGTCAGTGAGTTGAAATTGCCCTGTGACACAATGTAGAGGTCTTCTTGGTGGGCAGGCAGTTCCTTAAATGGGGGCCCTCACCACTCCAGGTCCCCCTGGCATTATGGACCCTTCAAAGCATACTTAGAGTATGTGGGCAGCTGCAGCCAATGATGGATGGCCACAGACAAGCCGAGTGCGAAGGTAGTTCAAACGTCTTGCAGGCGTATTCCAGCGCATGAACCAGCAGAGGTCACATGTTGAAAGTCAAGCAGTCGTCTAAAGAGCTTCCTTAATTAGCACAGGTGTGCGCTGCAGAGTATCGAGCAGCAGATAGAAGAATAGATAGCAGACAGAAGGATCAAAGCTAATCGTTACATTTAGGAACAATCCAGACTGCTCATAGCGTGGCTTCTCAACACAAAGCCGACTCACCCTGCTTCTTGTTCTGAGTATTATTAATATTATACGTCGCTTTACAATATAAGGAAGACATTAACGTTACAATACAATTCAAGGCAAGATGGTTAGGAGGGCCCTGCCCGTGAGAGCTTACAATCTGAAACAGTAGACAGTTGGGTAATTGAATCAATAGAATCCTTTGCCCCTTTTCATTTTTCTCTTAAAAAACTTTTGTGGAATGGTCTGCGGATAAAGCACAGTTAAAGGAGAACTATATGGGGTTAAGTCTTTTACCCATAGTTCTCCATAGGGGTAACGGGAGGACACAAACTAGCGTCCTCCCGTCACGCCAGGCTCAGTATACCGCGAGCTGTAGCCCGCGGTATACTGAGACGCCGCAGCAGAAACGGAACCCGACAATTATGCCGGGATCCGCCCAGCTGCGTGACTGACAGCTGGCTCTGCCTATCTAGAGGCAGAGCCAGCTGTAGCCGCCCCCTCCCCCGTCCGAAAAATGCAGCAAGAGTGACAACTTCTTCTAATCTTCTTTATAAACCTAAAGCGAAGGCCATGGGTTGCCATTGCAGGGAAAATCCACTTAGGGTTAGCAGTGCACTTGCAGGCTCACTTGGTTGTTCAGCCATCATTCACATTAACTGCAACGTGTCCTATGGCTTCCTTCCTCTTTCAAGCCTCGAGAAGGTCTTAAAGGGTTTGACAAACAAGCGAATCGGCTCACATTCTTCTCTAGTCGTGATCAATGGGCTTCCTTTGTAGGACAGAGAGAAGTGTGGCCTTCCTAGATCCTTCAAAAGATTCCTGAGCCTCCATCAGGGCATGAAGGATGGTTCTTCAGTCCTCACCTTTCCATGTGTATAAGATTAGTTCTGCCTATAGCTTCCATGGAGCCCCAAGGCCGGGTTCACACCTGGGCGTAGCATAGGCACGTTTTTTCTGCTAGTATTTCACATTTTTTAGCACGTTTTTCCGTTCAGTGAAACGCGCGTTTCAGTGGCGGTATTTATAGACCAGATACATCCTAAACATAGAGCCATTTATCCAACTGTCCATACAGAGCCGCCATTTATAGACCAGATACATCGTAAATATAGAGCCATTTATCCAACTGTCCACCCAGAGCCGCCATTTATAGACCAGATACATCGTAAATATAGAGCCATTTATCCAACTGTCCATCCAGAGCTGCCATTTATAGACCGGATACATCCTAAATATAGAGCCATTTATCCAACTGTCCATCCAGAGCCGCCATTTATAGACCGGATACATCCTAAATATAGAGCCATTTATCCAACTGTCCATCCAGAGCCGCCATTTATAGACCAGATACTGTGAAGTACCGCATTGACTTCTGAGATCCTAGGGCTGACCACTGGGGCATGAAGGAGGGGGTTTGATGACTCTGTCCAGTCAGGTGCATCCATTTGGAGCCAATCAACGGGGGTTCTTGGTGTTGTTTTTTTAGCGTCAAAAATAAGTCAAAATCCCAATGTTTCTCTAAAGTGTCTGAACAATTTAAAGCATTCCCAAGTCTGAGGGCCCAGACACAACTTCCTGATCCGTTGTGGTGCGATATCATGCACTAATTATGTCACGCTGTAACATGCATCAAGGCAGCCCGATTATTTGAGCGTACCACATTGGGTGTAATATTGAACATGCATTGTTTATGTAAGGCAGCTCGCCACAACACTTGTGCGTGGTCTATTCCAGGGGTGCCCACAATGTTTGTGTTAAGATCTACTTTTCAAATGGCGAGCTACATGAGATCTACAGTCCTGGCTTTCTTTGCTCGCTCTTTCTCTCCTGGCTGTCATTCCTCGTTTTCTCTCCTGGATGTCTCTCCTCGCTCTCTCTCTCCTGGCTGTCTCTCCCTGCTCTCTTTCCTGGCTGTCTCTCCTTGCTCTCTCTCCTGGCTGTCTCTCCTTGCTCATCCTCCTGACTGTCCCTACTTGCTCACCCTCCTGGCTGTCTCTCCTCTCTGTCCTGGCTGTCTTTCCATGCTCTTTCTCTCCTGGCTGTCTCTCCTCGCTCTCTTTCCTGTTTGTCTCTCTCTCTCTCCTGGCTGTCTCTCCTCACTCCCTCTCTCCTTGCTGTCTCTCCTCGCTCTCTCTCCCGGCTCACCTTGCTGTATTTTGCTGTGTAAACTAATATTCTTTGGTGTAATACATAGCAGCACTACAACCCCCAGTATCCACCAGAGAGGTGTCGGGGAGCTCGGCTCAGCAGTCTCCGGCTAATAGGTAATCATGTGTGCACAGCGAGATAAATATACCACAATGGAATAAAGGGGCCGCCCTTCCCCCCTTCCAGATCTACCAGCATCAGCTTTGCGAGCTACTCATAGATCACCATCTACCTAATGGGCCCCCTGCTCTATTCTAATTCACCAGTGAAAGATTTTGAATCAATTCCTGTCCATGTGACACCCTGCCATTGGGAAAGGAAGTTTTTTTTAATATATATTTTTATTATTTCCAATAAACATACTTATACGGTTCTTCAAAGTTAGGGATATTGCAACATAATACTATCTATAGATACAATGTATTCTACATCCCTCCCTATAAAATATCTGCTACTTGACTTTAGCTATATGCATTCATTGCCCGATCTCACATCTTCCATATCTTCTCTTCTACATTCTTCACCCATTTATTCTACTTACATATTTCTTTCTTGGGGGGGGGATAAGTTACTAAGTAAATGGTATACACCCTTTCCGTGATACTCTCCCCACCATGTCCTAAGACCAACTAACCCTCTCGATCCTTCCGTTATAAATGTACCTTACTATATTGTGTTTCCACCCTATAAGACAGTCACGGAGCTAATGACAGAAGAGGAATAGGCGGAGGGACACACAACCACCGGATTGTGGCAGAGACATTTTCCACCTCATACTGTACTGGTCAGCATGCCTGCTGACTCCGCCACACCGGGGACTGCGCACCAGAGACGAGTCCTCACCAACACCAACTTAGCGCCACCATACCCCGCAGGTGAACCATGTCACCCCGGCGATTACCCAAACACCAAGTAGTGAATGTATAATAGGTGGGGGCGGGAAGTTCCTCGCCGTGTGCTAATTCCCAACTGACCAGGAAGTATTCTCCGCCCTCTCATCCCACTGTGAAGCCCCTCCTGGACCACCTATCACTCGGCCAATCAGGTAAGTGCCCCCTCCATTTTGAAGAAAAACCTTGACCTTGACCCCTCCTTCCTGTTCCCATGTTCGCCCTGTCATGTAGTCCCTCTGCCTATTTCTTTGCTGTCATTAGCTCCGTGACTATCTTAAACCATAAGCCACCATAATTTTCTACTGTATTTATGTTACCCCTTTATTTCCTATCTCCCCCACTATCATATAATCACTTGTGTCCTAATGTGGATCCAGGGATCTCAAGTCTCCCTGATGTTCAGGGAGTCTCCCTCTTTTGGACAGCAGCTCCCTGATGTCTGCGAGAGAGGCATTTTCTCCCTGAAATGTTTACTCTGAGTAAACCTTTCCGGTAAGATATCAGTGGGTAAGGTTTCAGAGTGAGGCTTGCCTCCTGGAGGAAGGTCATGTGATCTCTAGAGTAGCCTCATAACGAGGCTTGGCTCTCAGAAGGAAGAAGCTACTTGCTGCACAGAGAGGGCGGACATAGACTTCTATTCAGAGCAGGTACAGGCACTGAGATCTACTGCTGTAGGGTTTAGAGAGTGCTGTTAACCCTTTGTGGACAATATATTATCAATTATATGTCCTGGTTGTCTAGTTATAGAGAACATTTATTTCATTTGCTGCCCATAGCAACTAGTCACCTGTGTATCGGGGACTTTACTCCTCAGTGTTTTTTTAAAAAGGTCTCGGGCTGTCTAATAAATCGTGACCTTTACACTGACAGATACTTGAACATCAATTCACAAATCTTATGTATATATAAATAAATATATAATATTACTGTATTATTGGTATATGGATTTTTTTTTACTCTGTGTGTATGTATGTATGTATGTGTGTATGTATGTATGTATGTGTGTGTGT
>NW_017308520.1:164363-174837 GCF_000935625.1 Nanorana parkeri
AAAAAACAGAAAGGGCACCTCCCTGAAATGAGACGGGAACCTCCCTGAAATATGGTTTTGCAGGTTGGGATGTCTGTGTATCCTATCTCTAAAAATATGCCCCCTAAAAAGAAAGGAAAGGAAGTTAGGAGGAATCTCCCGTGAGCAGTTCACAGAGAGCAGTGAGAACCCGACAAGGATCTAAACCTCAAACGATGAAAATACATTTCCTTTATCGTTCATTAAGGAACAGGATCAGAAGTAAATAAGAGACAATTGGCATGCAGGAGGAATTGGACGCTGGCAAACAAAAAAAGCCATTGGCCAGTCAGGTCTGACCCTTCCCACTTATACCATGCTGCAGACTTTAGGGATACGGACTCAGCATATGTCTGGTAAACCCAAAATTACCCTTACTGACCATTCATGGAATGTTTAGCTCTTATCTGTTACTATGCAAAGAACCCTTTGGCTTAAATATTAGTCTGCAAAAAACGCTTGCTGTGCATGCCCTTTAAATGAGAACGTCTCTTTGTTTTTTCCCCTGAATAATTGTATTAAAGGAGATCTATGGGGTCAGCGCTTTTCCCCATAGTTCTCCATAGGGTAACGGGAGGACACAAACTAGCGTCCTCCCATCACCCTAAGCTCAGTATATAGGGAGCTACAGCTCGCGGTATACTGAGACGCCGCAGCCGGAGCGGATCCCGACATCGATGTCGAGATCCGCCCAGCTGCGTGAGTGACAGCTGGCTCTGCCTATCTAGAGGCAGAGCCAGCTGTACCCGCCCCCTCCCCATGTGTTCGCTCACCTCCTGATCTACTGAGCCGACCTGTGACAGTCTCATTGTCACAGGTCGGCTAGAACTATGAGGTGAGTGAAAATCACCCCCCTCCCCCCCCTCATAGTTCTCCTTTAAAAGATGACAGCGGCTGAAAAACGTCTCTTCTGTCCCAGCAAATGAAACCTAAGACTCAAACTGGCACACTTTCTTTCCACTTGTCAAGCCCAAAAGAGTTCCTTTGGTTTCTCTCAGGCCTCCAAGTCCAGACCTAAGCCTAGGAACCCAGTAATGTCACAGTTCCTGGACTCCCAAGTCTTCCAAACCTGCACACAAGTCTTCTTCACAGTGAAGGGACACCCCCCATTTTCTAAAGTAGGGGGACATCTGTTTGTGGACACCTGGACTGAAAGCATCTTGGATACATGGGTAAAATATGTGGTGTCCAGGGGCTACAAGCTAAAGGTTCATTCTCTTCTTCTGCCCAGCTTCATGTCCACTAACCTGCCTTTGTCTGCTTATTGGCAGGCTTCCTATGTCAAGGAGCCACTTCCATCATCCCAGATGCGGTTACAAGGTTTCTACTCAGATCTGTTAACCGCTCCCAAAGCCAAAGAGGGTATTCACCCCATCTTGGATCTCAAGGCACTCAATGTCTTCGTTTTAGTTCATATTTTGCATGGAATCCACAAGCAGGGCAGCCATCAGAAATTTTGGGGCCCCTTACACGGCTTTAGGCCGGGCCCCCACCGTGCCGCTGGACGCAGGGCTTAGTGACGCGCTGGACGCAGGGCTTAATGATGTGCTGGACGCAGGGCTTAGTGACGCGCTGGACACAGGACCCACCTGAGAGTGACCCTGCAGAGCCCACCATAGATGCTGCACAGCCCATCTGAGACTGTCTATGGTGGGCTCTGAAGGGGTCTCAGGTGGGCTAGTCAGGGCTGCATCCCTTCCCTCCCTCCTTTCCTTCCTAGCTCCTCTTACCTGCACACATGGCCTCGTCTGCCGCCGGACCGGCCAGAAGTGACGTCACATAACCAATGTGACGTCACTTCCGGTCAGTCCGACATCAGACGAGCAGCGTCGCTGATGGGGCCCTAGCTTGTCTCAAAGCCGCTGGAGCGGCAATGCTGGGGCCCTGCGCTGCTAGGGCCAGGCCTCCACCTCCTCGCCCTTAACCATCGGCCGATAGTCATGTAAGGGACCCGGGCAGGCCCCCCAGGCTGCCCAGGCCCCTTACATGAGTATCGGCCGTACCCCCCTGATGGCTGCCCTGTCCACAAGGTCTTTATTAGGGAGACTTTTTAGCCTCTCTGGACATCAAGGATGTACACTTCTATGTCCCTCTTTTCAGCACATCAATGCTACCTGCCATTTGCTGTGGGCACACAACACTACAAGTTTGTAGCTCTTCCATATAGTCTGTCTTCCATGCCCTGAGTATTCACTACGGTTCTTGCCCTAGTAATAGCCTTCCTATTCTCCCGGGGCATTCCTATAGTGGGATACCTAGACGACCTCTGATTGAGAGAACAGTCATCACAGACTCTGTCAACCAATGTCAGTAGCCCTGTTCAGACTCTACAAAGGTTCAGTTGGTACCTAAACCTTCAGAAGTCAGTGCTGGAACTCGGAGTATCTGGGTCTCATTCTGGATACTGCTCAGTTCAGAGTTTTTCTCCCATAAGGTAAATTCCAGACTCTCAGATCCCAGATTCAGACTCTACAGTCCTAGAGCCATCCAACTCTTTGCTTTTGCATCAGAGTTCTGCACTTTTTGATAGCCTAGTTCCAGGCAGCCCCGTTTGTCTAATTATACTCCAGACCATTGCAACTCAACATTCTGACTGTGTGGGACAAGAAAGTGCAATCTCTGGACTAACCAATACGCCTGACACTCAAGACCAGGTTATCCCAGGCCTGGTGGCTCAGGAATCTGGCTCTGGAGTTAGGGAAATTCCTTCCATTGTCCTGGAAGATTCTCATGACAGCATGACAAGCTGAGAAGGAGTCACAGACAGCCTGACAGTGCAAGGAATTAGGACCCCTGAAGAAACTCATCTCCCCATCAACATTCTGGGGCTTCAAACGGTCTGGTTGTCCCTTCAATGCTCGACTCTCGGCTGCACGGCCCCCTGATCAGGATTCAGTTTAGACAAAGGCACAGCAGTGGCATACATCATCAGGGAGTAACCAAGAGTCTTTGAGGAGAAGCAGAAAAGATTCTGTCTTGGGTGGAACTTCCATTCCTTCATTGTCCACTGTTCACATTCCAGTCATGGACAATTCAAAGGCAGATTTGCTGAGCCAACAGCGACTGGACATAGGGGGATGGTCTATTCCCCAAGAGGTATTTCAGGATCTCTGCTGCAGGTAGGGGACATCAGATGTTGACCTTCTTGCCTCCAGATTTGACAACAAATTGAGCACATTGTATCCAGATGCAGGGATCCTCTGACAGTAGCAGGTTGCACCGTGGGATCATTACTAACCTAGCTACACCTTTCATCCTCTGAAACTCCTCCCTCATCTGGCACTCCAGTGATTCTTATCGCACAGAACTTCCCCAGGCGGATGTGGTAGTCTGACCTCATTGGACTCCTGGCAGACAACGCGCGGGCTCCTTCAGATCATGTGGATCTTCTGTTCGCGGACCAGTTTATCATCCTGCTTCATGATCGCTGGCTTTGATGGCATGACTGCTAAAAGATAGGAGCCTTTCTGATTTCTATGCTCCTAAGAGCTGGGAAGCCCACGTCACGCCAGGTCTGTCATCGCACATGCAAGAAATGTCATCCCAGGGAATACTCAGTGGGAAGAATCATAACCTTACTGCAATCCGGGACAAACCTCGGCTCTCGCGACCCTGTCCCAAAGGCTGCTTGACTCTCATTCCTTGCTAAAGGTCGTTGTACAAGGCGTTTCTCATATAATTCCACCTGTACAACCTGCAGTGACTCCATGGGATCTCGACCTGGTTCCGTCAGGTCTTCAAAGAGCGCTCTTTCACATTCTTAGGGATATTCCCCTGTCAGCTCACAAGGTTTCCTTCCTAATTGCAATCTCCTCTGTGTTTCTGAGTTAGAGGCTCTGTCCTTTTCTTATTCTACGCAAAGAGCCCCTTTCTCCCTAAGGTGGCCCTACCTTTTACCTTCACCAGGACTTCTGTCCTTCTGTCAGACCTCGAAGATTTCTCTTCATTGTTTGGTAGTGGTAAGCGCTGTTCATGTTTATCTGATGGTTGCATCTTCTTCTGGAAGAGTCACTCTCTTTTTGCCGTTCCTGATGGTCCATGTAAGGGACGACCTGCTCCTTGTCTCACTGTTTCCCAGAGGCTTCAACAGGTCAACATCCTACTAGATCAGTAAGTGCTTCTTGGGCCTTTCAGAGATGCATCAGGCATCTCTTTCTCAATTTTGAAAGGCCACCACCTGGTCTACATTACATTAAGTTTTAACAGGTCTTTAAGGGCGCAATGGGCGCATGCGCAAAAGCCCAATCTCGGGAAGCACGCACGGACGGATGGCGCACAGGAAGTGAGGTAGTTGCCTCAATTTAGTGACTATATAAGGATGAGCCTGCCTGCTTCACAGTGCTGATGGTCTTGTCAGCTTGTGTTGCCTGTTGTCTGGGCCTCTGTCGATTTGCCTATGGCCTGTTTGACTTGGATTGCCCTGGACTACTCTTCTGATTGCTGCCTGCCCCTGACCTCGGCCTGTGCTCTGGATTTGCTCTTGTCTGCTGATTTTGTGCTTCGCTGCCCGGCTGGATCTGATCTTTGGCTTCCTCAACTACGACTTCTGGCTCCTGAGTCTGTTCCTACGCCGCCCACCCGGTTTGACCCTCGGCCTGCGGACTTCACTACAGGAAGTCTCCTGCAAAAGTGTCTGTCTCCAATCTGTGGCACTCGTGCTCCTCGCTGCCCTGCATCCTCCTGTTCTCAACTCCAGGGGGTCGCGGGACACGAGTCGCAAGAGGACGCCTCCCCGTCACCGGTCTCATCCTCAGGTAAGTGATAAGGTCCTTCAAGAAGATGTATGAGCTCCAGGCTGCCCCCAGATTTTACATTGTTCCTTGGGCTTGTTATCATTTTTGTTTGATGTGTTGCCCACCCCTCAGTTGTACTGCTTTTGGACATCACAATTATCTTTGAGTTAATTCTTATCTTGTGTCCAGTTAAGGAACTATACAGAAAACAGACTTTTTTGTACTTATCATGAAAATCCCTTTTTTTGGAGTTTATTAAGGGACACAGGTCCCACCTCTCTGTGTTTGTGATCTTCTAATATTGCTTTTCTACAAAACTGAAGCATTATAGGAGTGGAAGGGGTTTGCCTGGCTGGCCAGGTGCTTGTTTGCCAGTGTTCAATTTCTCCTGTGGGCAGAAGTATAACCCGATTGTCTCTAACTGACTTCTGATATTGTTTCCCTTTTTGAACTCCAAGATACAGATTTAACAATAATTACAAAAATCCTGTTTTGGTTGGTGTTTAACCTTCACCCCTCCCCCCGGAGACGTAAGCCCCATACACACTAGATCAGAGGTGCCCATTAGGTAGATGGTGATCTAGCAGTAGCTCTCACAGCTGATGCTGGTGGATCAGGAAGGGGGGGAAGGGCGGCCCCTTTATTACATTTTGGTATAATAGCTGTGCACACATGATTACCTATTAGCCTGAGTCTGCTGAGCCGAGCTCCCCGACACCTCTCTGGTGGATACTGGGGGTTGTAGTGCTGCTATGTATTACATGAAAGAATATTCGTTTACACAGCAAAATACAGCAAGGTGAGCCGGGAGAGAGAGCGCGCGGAGAGACAGACAGGGGAGAGAGCGTGAGGAGAGACAGCCAGGGGAGAGAGCAAGGAGAGACAGCCAGGGGAGAGAGCGTGAGGAGAGACAGCCAAGAGAGTGAAGAGAGACAGCCAGGAGAGAGAGAGTGGGGAAAGACAGCCAGGAGAGAGAGGAGAGACAGCCAGGAGGATGAACAAGGAGAGGGAGCAAGGAGAGACAGCCAGAGGAGATACAGCCAGGGGAGAGAGCGTGAGGAATGACAGCCAAGAGAGAGAGAGCGGGGAAAGACAGCCAGGAGGATGAGCAAGGAAAGAGAGCATGGAGAGACAGCCAGGAGAGCGAGGAGAGACAGCCAGGGGAGAGAGCAAGGAGAGACAGCCAAGAGAGCAAAGAGTGACAGCCAGGAGAGAAAACGAGGAATGACAGCCAGGAGAGAGAGGAGAGACAGCCAGGAGGATGAAAAGGAGGGACAGCCAGGAGAGAGAGCACGAGGAGAGACAGCCAGGGGAGAGAGCAAAGGAGAGACAGCCAGGAGAGAGAGAGGAGAGACAGCCAGGAGAGAGAGAGCAAGGAGAGTAAGAGCGAGGAAGGTTTTTTTTTCTGTTGGTAGATCTCATGTAGCTCGTCATTTGAAAAGTAGATCTTATCACAGAAATTGTGGCGCCCCTGGAATAGATTTTGCATTAATCAGAGAACTTTAGCACATGCACTATTTATAGTAACACGGTGCACCACAACACACAGGTGGCTCACATGGTGTGATTTTCTGCTGCACTGTCTAGGTGCATTGGGGTGCCGTTCAAGCAGCCTTACGCTGGCCATACACTGCACTATTTATGTCGTTCAGCCTTCCAGCTAAATAAAACATATCACTGCCTCATCCATCAATGTTAAGCAGCGCGGATGGAGGAATACCCCGCTTTCTGCATTGGCGGCCGCTCTTATACCCGAACGGTGCTTGCAGCTGTTCGGCTGAAGATTTTCCAGCCAGCTCCTTCGATCTTCTGCTTGGGGGATGCCGGGTGGAAGGAAGCTGACAGGGGCACCCACTGTGCTAATTTCGGCCGGTTCATTAGTCACCGACTGGAATCCGTGCTTTCTGTGGGACTTCGGAAACCTTAATGTTATTATACCTGTCAGAGCCGACCGCATCTCACAACAGATTTACAGCTCTTCTCAGGTTATATGTTCTAAACTGCAAAGACCAACCGGGAGAGTCAGAAGGACGGTACATTTATACATCAGCCCCATTATGGACCCACTCAGCTACATTATCTGGCCTAAAGTCTGTAGACACCTGACGATCACACCTATATAAGCTTGTTGGAGATTCCGTTCCAAAACCATGGGCATCAGGGGTGGTAACCACAATTCATGGTACCCCACAGCCACATATGGTGCCGCCCGACCCCCACAGTGACCTCCCTCTGTGACGCCTGGCAATAGGGTTGCCACCTTTTCTTCCGTCGAAACCTGAACACTCTAGCGACGCGCGGACATTTTTGGGTGGAGACTGAGTTGAGGTTTTTTCATATGTAAATATCACAGTCAAGACCATTTTCAGTGGGTGGGCAGTAGCCCCTATCTTAATTTTGGTTGCCCCTGTCTGCCTGACCTCTTGTGTCTGGGTTTCAGCTGCAATGAAACCCGGACACAGCATTCAAAACCCGGACTGTCCGGGTGAATCCTGGACAGGTGGCAACCCTACCTGGCAATGTCAATTGGGACACTAGCGTCAACCTCAGCACTGCAAGACTCTGACGGCCACACGCATGACTCCCAGGGGCAGAGGCATGATCGGATTTGGAGTTTCATCACCGCTGAAGCACCGAGGTTGCCTACCCTGGGTTTAAATTAAAGGAGAACTGTGAGGGGTGGAGGGGGGGTGCTTTTCACTCACCTCATAGTTTTAGCCGACCTGTGACAATGAGGCTGTCACAGGTCGGCTCAGTAGATCGGGAGGTGAGGGAACACATACCGGCGTTCGCTCACTTCTCGATCCTGTCACGGCTCTCTGCCGTGACAGGGGAGGGGCTGGATTCCCCCCTCCCCGCTCCTATCCTCCAGTGCTGACTGGCGGAACGGACGGGGGCGGGTACAGCTGGCTCTGCCTCTACATAGGCAGAGCCAGCTGTCAGTCACGCAGCTGGGCGGATCCCGGCACAATTGTCGGGATCCGCTTCAGCTGCGGCGTCTCAGTATACCGTGAGCTGTAGCTCCCTATATACTGAGCCTCGGGTGACGGGAGGACGCTAGTTTGTGTCCTCCCGTTACCCTAAGGAGAACTATGGGGAAAAGCCTTAACCCCATAGATCTCCTTTAAGGACAGGAAGTCCTCCCACCAGTGGCGTCACAAGGGGGGGTGCGGCCCGCACCCGGGTGCCACCATTGGAGGGGTGACACCAAAATGACTCACAGTCATTTTGGTGTCACCCCACTCTGAAAAGTCGGGCGCTCGGTCATGGACCGAACGCCCGACAGTGTCAGGAGAGAGGAGGGGACCCGGCGGCATACCTCATCCCGCCGGGTGGCTGTCCCCTCCTCTCTCTTGGTGATGGACGCCGGCAGGTATCAGCATACTGACGAGCGTGCGTGAGGTGACACTCGGTTACCGCTCCGGGTGTCACCCAGCCTGTGACTGGCTGCAGCATGCTCCTGTGCATCTGATGTCAGCTCTGATGGAATGGAGACATCAGAAAACCTCCCTAGTGGTGCCCCTTCCCACCCTCAGGGCCCCATAAGAGCTGTGTGGGGAGTTGTTGCTATAATTACACCACTGATGGGCATTAGATGTGCCGTTGGCCCATTTGTGCCTATCTGGACCCTCGACTCTTCTCGAAAGACTTTCCACAAGATTTTGGAGGGTGTCTGTGGGAATTTGGACACCATTTGTGAGGTCGGGTACTGATGTTGGATGAGATCGGGCTCATAATTGGTGTTCAAATTCATCTCAAAGGTGTTCAGTACGGTTGAGGTCAGGATTCTGCGCAGGACACTCAAGTTCCTCTGCACCATGCTGGTCACTCCATGTCTTTATGGAGCTGGCGTTGTACACAGGGGACGGTCATGGTGAAACAGAAAAGGCTCTTCACCAAATTGTCACCACAAGGCTGGAAGAGCCCAATTGTCTACAATGTCTTTGTATGTTAAATGATGAATAGAACCCTTCACTGGAGACACCTGAACCCCATCATGTGAAGGGATCTCCATGTATTTTTGCCATAGCCTGAGGTGTAGGAGCCCATTTTACAAGGGGGACAGTCATGGTGGAACAGAAAAGGGTCTTCACCAAACTGTGACCACAAGGCGTGGAAGAGCCCAATTGTCTACAATGTATTTGTATGCTATAGAATAAACAGTATCAAGAACACCCTAACTCAGTAATTTGGAAGGGGGTTCACATACTTTTGGTCACATCGTGTATGTTATACAGAGGAGGAGAAGTCATAATCAGGATTGAAATATATGCACACGCACCCGACAGCGACATGCAAACACGTTAAACAGTACACTGTTATATGTAGACATTTACATACAGATAGAATTTAGTGACTTTATATTTTTAGAGCGCAAGTCCACCTAAGTGTTATTACAGTTATAGACGAAATTTGTTGGGTTTTTAGGTTTCTTTTGGGGACTCCAGCAATATGATTTCCCCTACATAAAGTTCCTGGCTGTGCTTCTGACCTCATTGGGGTGTTCCCACGCCTTCTGTTGCATTCCGCATATTTATTAACATGAAAGAACCAGCACGGATAGTGGAGAACCCTCATAATGGGCACAGCGGGTGTACAGACCCAGGAACTCAGCACAGGGATGGTGGGAGCTCCTCATAATGGGCACAGCGGGTGTACAGACCCGGGAACTCAGCACAGGGATGGGGGGAGCCCCTCATAATGGGCACAGCGGGTGTACAGACCCGGGAACTCAGCACAGGGATGGGGGGAGCCCCTCATAATGGGCACAGCGGGTGTACAGACCCGGGAACTCAGCACAGGGATGGGGGGAGCCCCTCATAATGGGCACAGCGGGTGTACAGACCCGGGAACTCAGCACAGGGATGGGGGGAGCCCCTCATAATGGGCACAGCGGGTGTATAGACCCGGGAACTCAGCACAGGGATGGTGGGAGCCCCTCATAATGGGCACAGCGGGTGTACAGACCCGGGAACTCAGCACAGGGATGGTGGGAGACCCTCATAATGGACACAGTAGATGCGCAAAGATCTCAACAACAGAGACCCGGGAGAAAGCAGAAAGCGTCATGTGGTTGAGCTCTTGAGCATTTACCAAAGACTAGAAGATTGGTTTAGGGTGGGGTGCCGCTGTAACCCTCCACAACTACCCGGCGTATCTTGAGCCGGAATTGGGCCATCTATCTTGGGCCTACGATACAAGGCCTGGCACGGCGCAGAATTATAGGGAATCCAGGACAATCAGTCCATTGTATTATAATGTATAGAGGCCCGGAGAATATGCGGTGTGCATCACCGTCCTCCCACGCTGCACTAATACATCTAATACTGTACACAGGAGATTAATTATTAATGGACCATAATTCTTCCCATTACGCTATAGGCTACTAAGCCCTACCCCAGGCCCAGAGGCACATCCAAGGGGGCTGCTGATTCTACAAGTTAGCGCTCCAGAGTCAGCCCCTGCAGCAGTAGAGTGGCGGTGTGTGTGTGCCCGGCCATCACACAGGGCAGAATCCCGGCACTGTGTACATTATGCCATCCGCATGCTGATACTGACCACACACACACACACACAGTCACACACACACTAACGGAACCTGATTATCACACTGACGGAACCTGATGCATCACACATGGATCGGGAGCTCATCAGTATCTACAGCAGCCACATCTGTATTGTGCGTTATTAGGGCCACACTGTGTATTAATCCCACAACACGC
>NW_017308520.1:175374-176230 GCF_000935625.1 Nanorana parkeri
GCGTTGTGCGTTGTGTGTGCCTATGACTGTCAGCTCATTTCCATGCAGGAATAGTGCTGTGATGGGGAGCGAGCGCGGAGCAGTCTCACAAGCCCCTGTTTCTTCTCGCTGCCAGAAGAAAAACCATTTTGTTGTGCTGGAGGAGAAGGAGGAGGAGAATAAAATTTCCACATTGATGGGTATGCCGTTTCTGATGACCGAGAATATCAGTCCTGGGGGGGGTCTGTGCGTTGTGGGGGGCATGTGGCCGTCAGTTCTGGAGGTAACCTGGCTTCCTACTGATACTTGGTCACTGCGCATGTGTACATGCAGGGTTGACACTCTACACATGTGACCCCTAAAAAATTTGGGGTGATCCCAGTTTGGTTGTGATTTTGTGGGTGACCCACCCAACAGGCCAGTTTTTAGGGTGATCTGCAGTGATATGATTTTGGGGTGTCACCTCTACTGATGATCACGTGGGGATGATACACTCTACAGATGTGATCCATTCCACAGATGTGATTTGGGGGTGATCCACTCTACATTTTAGTGTGATCCATTCATCCAGTGACATTTCTGGATGATTATATTTTGGGGGGACCCATTCCAAAAGCATTGTTTTGGAACCATCCACTTTATAGATATTTTGGGGCGATTTTAGGGTGATCCACACTACAGATGTGATTTTAGGGTGATCCACACTACAGACGTGATTTTAGGGTGATCCACACTACAGATGTGATGGGGGGGGTGACCCGCTCTACAGATGTGATCTGGGGGTGACCCGCTCTACAGATGTGATCTGGGGGTGATCCACACTACAGATGTGATTTTAGGGTGATCCACACTACAGATGTGATGGGGGGGGGGTCAC
>NW_017308520.1:176852-177289 GCF_000935625.1 Nanorana parkeri
AGATGTGATTTTAGGGTGATCCACTCTAGAGATGTGATTTTAGGGTGATCCACTCTAGAGATGTGATTTTAGGGTGATCCACTCTACAGATGTGATTTTAGGGTGATCCACTCTACAGATGTGATTTTAGGGTGATCCACTCTACAGATGTGATTTTAGGGTGATCCGCTCTACAGATTTTAGGGTGATGCACTCCACAGATGTGATTGGGGGTGATCCACTCTACATTTCAGTGTGATCCATTCATCCAGTGACATTTCTGGATGATCCAAAGAGAGATTATATTTTGGGGGGACCCATTCCGAAAGCATTGTTTTGGAATCATCCACTTTATAGATATTTTGGGGCGATTCACTCTATAGACATGATTTTGGAGTGACACAGACTAAACACAGTATGTGTTTTTAGTGTGATTTTTTTTTTTGGGGGGGGGGGGG
>NW_017308520.1:177566-180630 GCF_000935625.1 Nanorana parkeri
CATTCAAACATCATAAGATTTTTTTTTTAGGGTGAATCATACAACAGATTCAATTGTGGGGGGACCCAAACAACAGATACTATTTTTGGTTGAATCACATAGCAAATGATATTGTTGGGTGACTCACACTTCAGATGATATTTTGGGGTGATCCACTCAGCCAATGGTATTGAGGGATGATCTTCAATGCAGATAATATAGCGGGGTGAACCACTCTGTAGATGATATTTGGAAGGTGACCCAGACAGAAAATGGTACTGTGGGGTAACCCACACTGCAGATGATATTTTGGGGTGACCCACGCTGCCAATTGTATTGTGGGCTGACCCACAGTGCAAATAATATTGAGGGGTGAGCCACGTAGCAGATCATATCTAGGAGTGACCCACACTGTAGATGAGAGATTTTAGGGTGAACGAGACAGCAAACAGCCTTGTGGGCTGACCCTCACCGCGGATCATTTTTTTAGAGTGATTCACATTGCAGATATTTTGGGGTGACCTCCGCAGCAGATTATTTTTTCAGGTGACCTGCACAAGAGGTGGAATTGTGTGGTGACCCACACAGCAGATAACATTTCGGGGTGATCCATGCTACAAATGTGATTTTGGGGTGATCCATACTGAAGATGTAAGCTGCACAGTTTAATGGAGGGGAGAAAACTGGGGGGGGGGCATCAAGAGCTGATTTTTTAGGGATGCCCATATCTAGTCATTTGGTACTGAGAAAGAGTTTGCTTTTGAACCTTGTGAATGTGATTGTTGGGCTGATTTTACTTCATACCGCTATCATTGGATGGCTTATTGCCCGCAGGTAATGGCACATACCGTTTCTTACAGTACCTACTCCAGTGAGGCGGCAACTGCCCTCTTGAGTGGCTTATTGCCCCCACTGCATGGCAGTTATTCTTTTAGAAGGAGGTTCTCCTTGTAGTAGGGGATCACATGCAACTATATAAATAAAAGGAGAACTATGAGGGGGGGGGGGGGGATAATGGCTGACTAATAGAATTTGTGTAATCCATAACTCCCATCTGTCCCTCATCTGGAGCCAAATCCCTCTGTCCATCGTTCCGCTTTCCTGATGGTCAAATATCTATGAACAGGTTTTATTTAGCCGCCAAAAGTGTTTATTCTGCACTAAAACCTTCATCTTATCTCTTAATTATCTTGTTTGTTATGGTGGAAAAGAAAAACAACCCTTGGTTTACCCATTCCTTTTTGGCATAAAAAATTCTAAGTGGTCCACATAACTGGGGTCATGGCAGGGGTGTGTCCAATGCCTACATATAACTGGGGTCATGGCAGGGGTGTGTCCAATGCCTACATATAACTGGGGTCATGGCAGGGGTGTATCCATTGCCTACATATAACTGGGGTCATGGCAGGGGTGTGTCCAATGCCTACATATAACTGGGGTCATGGCAGGGGTGTGTCCATTGACTACATATAACTGGGGTCATGGCAGGGGTGTGTCCAATGCCTATATATAACTGGGGTCATGGCAGGGGAGTATCCATTGCCTACATATAACTGGGGTCATGGCAGGGGGGTGTCCATTGCCTATATATAACTGGGGGTGACAGGGGTGTAGCCATTCCCCGCATATAACTGGGATCATGGCAGGGGTGTAGCCATTGCCTATATATAACTGGGATCATGGCTGGGGTGTAGCCATTGCCTACATATAACTGGGGTCATGGCAGGGGGGTGTCCATTGCCTATATATAACTGGGGGTGACAGGGGTGTAGCCATTCCCCGCATATAACTGGGATCATGGCAGGGGTGTAGCCATTGCCTATATATAACTGGGATCATGGCTGGGGTGTAGCCATTGCCTACATATAACTGGGGTCATGGCAGGGGGGTGTCCATTGCCTATATATAACTGGGGGTGACAGGGGTGTAGCCATTCCCCGCATATAACTGGGATCATGGCAGGGGTGTAGCCATTGCCTATATATAACTGGGATCATGGCTGGGGTGTAGCCATTGCCTACATATAACTGGGGTCATGGCAGGGGGGTGTCCATTGCCTATATATAACTGGGGGTGACAGGGGTGTAGCCATTCCCCGCATATAACTGGGATCATGGCAGGGGTGTAGCCATTGCCTATATATAACTGGGATCATGGCTGGGGTGTAGCCATTGCCTACATATAACTGGGGTCATGGCAGGGGGGTGTCCATTGCCTATATATAACTGGGGGTGACAGGGGTGTAGCCATTCCCCGCATATAACTGGGATCATGGCAGGGGTGTAGCCATTGCCTATATATAACTGGGATCATGGCTGGGGTGTAGCCATTGCCTACATATAACTGGGGTCATGGCAGGGGGGTGTCCATTGCCTATATATAACTGGGGGTGACAGGGGTGTAGCCATTCCCCGCATATAACTGGGATCATGGCAGGGGTGTAGCCATTGCCTATATATAACTGGGATCATGGCTGGGGTGTAGCCATTGCCTACATATAACTGGGGTCATGGCAGGGGTGTAGCCATTGCCTATATATAACTGGGATCATGGCTGGGGTGTAGCCATTGCCTACATATAACTGGGGTCATGGCAGGGGTGTGTCCATTGCCTATCTATAACTTGGGGTGGGAGAGGTGTGTCCATTGCCTACATATAAGTGTGGGGCATGGCAGAGGTGTGTCCATTGCCTACATATAAGTGTGGGGCATGGCAGAGGTGTGTCCATTGCCTATCTATAACTGGGGGTGGCAGAGGTGTGTCCATTGCCTATATATAACTGGGGGTGACAGGGGTGTAGCCATTCCCCGCATATAACTGGGATCATGGCAGGGGTGCATCCATTGCCCGCATATAACTGGGGGTGGCATGGGTGTAGCCATTGCCCGCATATAACTGGGGGTATGGCAGGGGTGTATCCATTGCCTATCTATAACTGGGGGTGTGGCAGGGGTGTATCCATTGCCTATCTATAACTGGGGGTGTGTCCATTACCTATATATAACTGGCGGAGAACTGGGGGGGTGGCCCTTACCTATATATAACTGGGGGGGTGGCAGGGGGGGAGACACTTCCCGAGGCCTAT
>NW_017308520.1:180658-185313 GCF_000935625.1 Nanorana parkeri
CCATTGCCTACATATAACTGGGGTCATGGCAGGGGTGTGTCCAATGCCAATATATAACTGGGGTCATGGCAGGGGTGTGTCCATTGCCTACATATAACTGGGGTCATGGCAGGGGTGTGTCCATTGCCTATATATAACTGGGGGTGGCAGGGGTGTAGCCATTCCCTGCATATAACTGGGATCATGGCAGGGGTGTAGCCATTGCCTATATATAACTGGGGTCATGGCAGGGGTGTAGCCATTGCCTATATATAACTGGGGTCATGGCAGGGGTGTAGCCATTCCCCGCATATAACTGGGATCATGGCTGGGGTGTAGCCATTGCCTACATATAACTGGGGTCATGGCAGGGGTGTGTCCATTGCCAATATATAACTGGGGTCATGGCAGGGGTGTGTCCATTGCCTACATATAACTGGGGTCATGGCAGGGGTGTGTCCATTGCCTATATATAACTGGGGGTGGCAGGGGTGTAGCCATTCCCTGCATATAACTGGGATCATGGCAGGGGTGTAGCCATTGCCTATATATAACTGGGGTCATGGCAGGGGTGTAGCCATTGCCTATATATAACTGGGGTCATGGCAGGGGTGTAGCCATTCCCCGCATATAACTGGGATCATGGCAGGGGTGTAGCCATTGCCTATATATAACTGGGATCATGGCTGGGGTGTAGCCATTGCCTACATATAACTGGGGTCATGGCAGGGGTGTGTCCATTGCCTATCTATAACTTGGGGTGGGAGAGGTGTGTCCATTGCCTACATATAAGTGTGGGGCATGGCAGAGGTGTGTCCATTGCCTACATATAAGTGTGGGGCATGGCAGAGGTGTGTCCATTGCCTACATATAAGTGTGGGGCATGGCAGAGGTGTGTCCATTGCCTATCTATAACTGGGGGTGGCAGAGGTGTGTCCATTGCCTATATATAACTGGGGGTGACAGGGGTGTAGCCATTCCCCGCATATAACTGGGATCATGGCAGGGGTGCATCCATTGCCCGCATATAACTGGGGGTGGCATGGGTGTAGCCATTGCCCGCATATAACTGGGGGTATGGCAGGGGTGTATCCATTGCCTATCTATAACTGGGGGTGTGGCAGGGGTGTATCCATTGCCTATGTATAACTGGGGGTGTGGCAGGGGTGTAGCCATTGCCTGCATATAACTGGGGGTGTGTCCATTACCTATATATAACTGGGGGTGTGGCAGGGGTGTAGCCATTGCCTAAGTCCATTGTGCTGGAAGGTGTCCCTCTTTCTCATCTCAGAAGGTTGGGAGGTATGGAAATCACGTGTGGTGGGTACGTCATTGTTTCTTGCCGTGGAATCTAGCTCTAGTAGGTACAAAACTCTTCTGGATGATTTACTGCCCCAGTCCATGATATCTATTCCCCTCTTAGAGTGAGACCGTGCCAGAGGGTGACGCCCAGTCCTCTACATCCTGCTCAGGACACTGATGCAGCCACCTCCATCTAAGGACCACTGAACCCCCTCCCCGCTATGTTATGGAGAAGAAGAGAGGGCAAGGTGTTTGCAGTCCTGTCCTTGGGTGGCAACGCTGCTCCTCCAAAGATACCTTGAGTGAACGTTGTCACCCCTAGGACATGAAGCGTGTTATTTGGCCAGGTCACCAGATGTAAATAAAGATAAGGGGGCCAATGCAGCCACCTCCATCTAAGGACCACTGAACCCTCCCCGCTATGTTATGGAGAAGAAGAGAGGGCAAGATATTTGCAGTCCTGTCCTAGGGTGGCAACGCTGCTCCTCCAAAGATACCTTGAGTGAACGTTGTCACCCCTAGGACAAGAAGCGTGTTATTCGGCCGGATCACCAGATGGAAATAAAGATAAGGGGGCCAATGCAGCCACCTCCATCTAAGGACTGGCAAGCTGCTGCAGTATTTTACATTTCTGTTCCTGGGTGGGATGCCGGAGTCCAGCCCCTGAAATGACTGCACATACCCCACGCCATAGGAATCAGCCTCCTGGTAGGGTCTACCATGCCCCCGGAGTGAAATATTACACCAAGCCATGGAATGCATGCCCCCCCCCTAAGTCTAAGAGAAGGCTCTTCTCTTAGAATCGGTTTGATATTGATTGTCACCATTGACTGGAAATTGTTCTGCAGCCTCGGAAACCAACCATTAACCCATCGTCGTCTCCTGGAGGAAGTCTTCACTATCACGGGAAGAGGAACGAGCGCTATCATCACTTCTTGCATTGTGGAAACACTCTACAGTGACGTGATAGAGGAAGTGATGGGATGACCGATGGATTGTGAAGAGACAATGACTGCCAGGGCCGTAACTATGGGGGTCATGGGACCTAATACCAAAATCAATAAGGAGGGCGGGAACTCCAAAAGTGAAGATTTGCTGTGCTTTAGGGCAGTGGTCCTCAACCTGTGTAACCTCAGGACCCACATTTGTCCTCGGTCATTAACGCACGGTATTTGCGGTACCACTCGTTACGGTGCAGGCGATCGAGCTGTGGCTGGAGTGGATCCTCAGCCTTGGGTCCAGTGTGGGCTGCTGTACTGTGACGGAGCTCCATCCAGTGGCGTAACAATAGCCATAGCGACCTAGGCGGCTGCTATGGGGCCCGGGCCAGGACACCCCCCTGATGCCGTGCGGGCCGCCTGGGTCGCTATGGGTTCGAACGCACAATATGTGCATTGCTTGTACAGCATCCTTGTGGGCCCTGTAGGGGTGTCGGGAGCCAGAACGTGACATCACTACGGTCCAGGCACAGCTACAGGACACGAGGGAGTTGCACGTATGGATGGAGCTCCCTCATGGCTATAGCCCCAGCCAGGGGCGTAACTAGAAATCACAGGGCCCCATAGCAAAATTTTGTACGGGGGCCCTGTGATTTCTAGTTACACCCCTTGAAGAGCCCACATAGTTCACCTGAGGGTGACCCTGCAGAGACGATTGTTACGCCACTGGCCGCAGCCCAACCCACCTCGAGCTGACACTCTGCACCGGGCGGCATATATTGAATGGCTGCTTGAGAACTGACAGTGCTGCAAAAGGAGGAGGAGGCAGAGGAGCCTCTCACCTAGAAAAGTGGAAGGCATGCGGCGGCCCACCAGCCTAGGCACTCCTGTTCTGTAGCCTCATAGCTGTGTACCTGCAGTGTCAGTTCATCTAAGGCACCGCTGCTACTGACTGCCGGTCCCGACAGATCTGGAGTGAGATTTGGTGATGTCTGTACTGATCTGCTCACTGTTCTCCTTGCTGGAGAGGAAGCTGTACCTGAGGACATGCAGTGAGAGGATCTCCCTGCTTCTGCTTCATCCATTCAGTGGACCTGTGCTTCCTCTTCTGCTGCTTCTTCATCATCAAAACCTAACTAATCATCAGATCATTAGTCATCAGGGGGACAGCTCTGACTTAAAGGAGAACTATGAGGGAGGGGGGGGGGGAATAGGCAGAGCCAGCTGTCACTCACGCAGCTGGGCGGATCCCGGCACACTTGTCGGGATCCGCTTCAGCTGCGGCGTCTCAGTATACCGCGAGCTGTAGCTCTCTATATACTGAGCTTTGGGTGACGGGAGGACGCTAGTTTGTGTCCTCCCGTTACCCTAAGGAGAACTATGGGGAAAAGACTTAACCCCATAGATCTCCTTTAAGCTATGGGCCAACATGCGGGCAACTTTCTTTTTCAGCATGCTGGGCAGCATGCATCTGCAACATGTAAAGTCTTGCGTGGTTCTCTTCAGCAGAGGCAGCTTCTCGTTTAGAGGATCATATCAGTCAAACAGGAAAATGTGGCCCTTGAAGTGACAAAGGGGCAACCTTCCTTCTGATCAGCTGTCATTTCTTCCTATTCATCTTCTGCATCTGGCTGCGGTTGTGGTGGCATCCATGTCTTCAATGTCTATGCATCTGATCCCGAGGAAATAAAGTCAATGTGTTCTATGGTTCCAGCACCAACCCAATCTCTGAGCTCCTGAGGAAATAAAGTCAATGTGTTCTATGGTTCCAGCACCAACCCAATCTCTGAGCTCCTGAGGAAATAAAGTCAATGTGTTCTATGGTTCCAGCACCAACCCAATCTCTGAGCTCACCGAAGCTCTGTCCACTCATAACAAGGAGGACGCACGACACACAATCATGTGACGAGTAGCGATGACCTGAATTTTCAGTGAATTGGGCCAGTGTGATGTGGATATGGTGCACTGGGAGTAATTATCCGTTCAGTGAACTAGAAAAGAGGTCCATCGGATCCCTCACTCTGTCACTTTTCTCCTACAAGTTAAGTGCTGTGGGTCCTCCCCTCACCCGCTTTCCACTCCACGGCACTGGTTTCCTGGCCCGTTGGTAATAGGAACTTCGGCAAACACCAAATAACAGCATTTACATTGGAATGGCATGAGGCACCCAACTCCATCTCATCTGGAGGTGGGGGGCGGGGATTGTCCTTACAGATGCAACTCAGGATTAAGAATTGGGCTGGTGAGAGGTCCAGAGCCCCTTTTTCCATTTCATTTAAAGGGGGAATCTCTCCACAGATGCCCTTCCCTGCTCACCCAAATAATAATAAAAAGGTTTGGCTGCAAGGAGAGACAGCCAGGATAGAGAGCGAGGAGTGCCAGCCAAGAAAGTGAGGAGACACTATTCCCCCCACTGACACCAATGATGGGACACTA
>NW_017308521.1:0-49497 GCF_000935625.1 Nanorana parkeri
CTAGGGGGCGCGCGCGAGCAGAAAAAAATTGCCGTCCGTCCAAAAATTGCAGATGCTGCAGTGCGGTCCGTCCGTTTTTTTACTACGGGCGGACGGCAAGAGGTTAAAGAAGGTTTGTTTTGGCATATATCCAGACAGAAGGAACGTTCGCAGATATTCTCAAGGCGAAAGGGCCCTGCAGATAGTTTATAAATAGACCCCTATGTGTCACTGTACTTTGTAGTGTCTATAAACGACACATTATTAGAGCCACCCACAGGCTAAAAAATATATCCTGCCATCTAGCACAAATCAGGATTGGAAAATATGTGGTCATCATAACTGGCAACTACATCCAGTATACAAAAACATCAGACTAATAAAACCTATATTCTGCTTGGCTGCAAGGGACATTACCACCATTGTTCTTGTGACTACATATTTTAAATTAAATCCAATATCTGATGTTTGTTTTTTTAAACTAAGAATACATTATTTCAATGCATAAAACAGTGTGTGGATCAGAATACATCTTTGGGTGTTTCTGACTGATCCAGTATTTAAAAGGGAGAAAAAAGCAGCAATGCAATCACCAACCTGACATGTCTTTCCTCGTAAACATAATACTAGGCAGGTGACAATCTGTCACTAAGGAAAACGCTGAAAAGTCCACAAATAATTTACCCTGATTATGAACTTTGATTCACCGTTTCTGGTATGCTGATGAATTCTTACAGATGCTATTACAAATGCAACAATGACCTCATTTTAGTGCTCAACTCGAACCTTAGGTAAAGAAAAGAGCCTTGCACAGTTCATGTTTTGAGGAAGCTGTCCTTTCTGCATGTATAACACAGGCACTAACAAATGAACAGTCTCGCTTCGGGGGAGCCCCGACCTAGTATTCGATAGGGATGCACTGGTATCAAGTACAGTACTCGGTACAAGTACAAGTACATGTACCGATACTTTTGAGCTCCAAGACTACACTAGAGAAAAATTCAAAAGTTAGGAGGCAGTTGCTATTTGTAAGGAGCACACGGAGCTCCTGGGATTTGTACATCTCTGTTTTATGTATGATTTTGTTTTTATAAATATAAATAAAGTGATGCACAGATACCAGTTTTACGAGTACGAGTACTGGTACTTGCTGAGTACTTACAAGTACTAGTACTGATACATTTTTGTTTATTGTCATGTGACAGTTTTTCTAAAACAATACAAACTAATGATTTCAAGACAGTGGTGGAGTGCCAGAGCCCGGTCCCAGCTGCAACCGCTGCAACCCTGGTAATTCTCATGAAAATGCCAAGTATCTGCACTGGTACTCGAAAAGTATCTGTGCATCCCTAGTATTCAAGGGACCTGTTTCGGCAGGTCCCTGAGGAGATGTGTCCGCCGGCGTTAGGTAGGTGGACCTAAGTCGTCCTTGCCCCTGTCAGGAGCCTTGCGCCCCGGGGGGGTTCAGGAATTCAAGGCCCTTCCTCATCAGAGGAGGACCATAGCACACTTGTGCACTATGTGTAGTGATTTCACTATTCACTTTTTTTTGTTCACAGGGGTTTATTTTTGGATGCACGCACCGCAGACTTAAAAAAAAAAAAAAAACAGGCACTAACAAATATCAGATATGAAAGGGTTATCATGAACAAACCGTTGTACTAAAAACACACAAATGCAAAACATATACAGCAAATAAAATACTTACTTTAACATGTGAACAAGTAGCCTCATCGCTTGAACAGACACCTCCTGATCTTTATCCAAAGTCATTGATACAATGCGATCCTAGGAGACAAACATACACACAGACTCCTTGTGAACAATGAATACACCAGCACTCCTTGATTTAATACTGTTGCTGGGTCCCTCAACAGCATATTAGGTGGTCCCAGCCCAGTGATCACATCGATAAGTAATCGCAGCCGCAGCGCCAGACTGTGTTGTTACAAACTCATACAAAGTATCTCTGAGGAGAATATTCTATTCTCCTCAGAGATACCGTATATACTCGAGTATAAGCCGTCCCGAATATAAGCCGAGGTACCTAATTTTAGCCAAAAAAACTGGGAAAAAGTATTGACCCGAATATAAGCCGAGGGTGGGAAATGAGGAAGCTACTGGTAGATAGATACCAATAAAATTACATTAATATTTATTTAAAAGAAAAATAACCTAGCTCTGTAAGTGGAAAAGGGGGTACAGGGCTACATATCATGTACTACGGATCATTTAACCCATTCATATTAGCAGAGGATAATTGTAAATCTATTGTTCAGTGCACTCTATATGTAGTATATATGACATGTACATATAGAGTGCCTGCAACAATACATTTACAATGATCCTCTGCTAACATGAATGGGTTAAATGATCCATAGTACAGGGCTACATACAGATCATTTAATACATTCATGTTAGTATTAACATTTTTTAAAATGTAAAAAAAAAGGAGAAAAGTTTTAAGAAAGTTAAAAATAAAAAAATAATACATTTAATAAACAAATAAGAAAATATAGTGCTAAGGAGGCTATTAAAGACAGGAGACAAACATACCACATTCTAAAATTGTTCCAAACTAAAATTGTATTTCACTCTTTGTATTTTGTGACCTATAACTCCCAAAATAAATCAGGATAAATAAAAGCATTTATTATTAATTACTTTGTTAGTTAAAAAAAAATATATATATATTTTATATATGCATGTGTCACGTCAAATTAAAACCAATTTTGTCATTTAAAAAACGGTATATAATATGTGTAGGTGGAATGAATGAGAAAGATGGAAATTATGGTTAAACAAACACATGGCAAAATTGCTCCGCTCCCCAGGACAAAAAAACATTTTCTGAAGCTGTGTCATTAAGGGGATAAATCCCAGCATACTAACATTTAATAAGGTGTAGTAGAGAACAAGCAAGGTGTCTTTCAGTAGTGACACTGCTTAACATTAGGAAGTATAAGGTAATGGGAAACCGAAAATTAGGGATGCACCTATACTCGAATTGGTATCGGTGCCGATACCGAGAATTTGGGTAAATACTCGTACTCGCCCAAATGCCTCAATACCTTCCACGATTACGGAACTTCCTGTCAGAGGAAGATTTCCCCTGACCGGCAGTGCTATAGGGGAACATGGAGCTAGCTTCCCGTGCGATCAGGAAGCTGGGCGGCGAGTAATGGCCGGCTTCCTGATTGGCCGGGAAGCCGGCTCAATGCTGATTGGCTGGGAACCCGGTTTCCCGGCCAATCACAATCAAGCCAGGCAAACAAAATGGAGCCGTCTTCCCAGGCAATTAGGAAGCCGGGCGGCATGTCATTACCCACCGCTTGGCTTCCTGAAGCCTGCCACATACCAGCGGAAGCACCGGTATTGCTACTTGGTATCGGTAAATACCGAAAGCAAAGCATCGGTACTCGTACTCGATACTGAAAAAACGGTATCGATGCATCCCTACCGAAAATGGTTCTTCCTGCTTTACTTGTACGCACTGGTACTGTTTCCCTTTGTGTAAAAACAAGGTAAATTAAGAAAAAAACTGAAAACATGACGTTTGCCTGCACCTTGAAGAGATGAACCCTTATCCGCTTTTCACTGCTGGGACCTTACTGGGATTTCTCCTCACTTCCTGTACAAGTAACAGGGGGTCAGAGGTACAGGATGCGATGGGAATTCTCTTAAATGCAGACTGAGACAGCATCAAGCATGCTTGGTTTTAGTAGAGTTGGGAAGATTGAGAACCTCTATGAGGTTCTGCTGCTGTCTGTGCCTTCATGTCCCACTGATCCTCTTTCCCCTCATTTCCTGTCCTGGTCACAAATAAAAAAAAATGAGAAGAAATCTCCCCAGCAAAGTCACTTACAGAAATCAAAGTATCTTTTGCAGTATTTTTTTTAATTTCCATGTTTACATTGTGGAATGACAGCCAAAACAACCTCTGTATGTTTTTTCAGCTCTCTGTATCTTCATTGCAGAGGACATTGTCCCTCACTTTCTTTTCTGGATACACAGCAGAAAGTGAGGCGCAATGTCCCCAAAGGGAGGCATGTTCCATCTTACAAAAACAGATGTCCCATTTAGTAGATTTTCATTCTTCTCCTGTGCTGGCGACAGCTGTAAACTTTTACATTTCCCTTCACTTTGTGCTCCACTGATGACTATCACCAATACTAAAATGACAGTGAATCTCTTCAATGGGGACATAAAGAGCGGGGACATAAACAGCACAGACATTGTAATCCTTCTCTAGTCTAAACAACGTTAGAATATACGTTGTATACGGATTTAAATATGATATAAAGGACTTACCTTAAACCTTGTAGTGAAAAGATCCATTTTGGAAACAAGATCTTGATGACAATAAAGTGCCTGCAGAGCAATAAGACTTTTCAAGCGTACATCGGGGATCTAAATGTAACCATGAAAATAAAAAGAGGAAATATCTGATATGATACAGCACAAATAAACTTGAAGCCATCATGTGACATGGCAAGCCAGGATAACTGCACATCAAAAAGGTATAGCCTCTTACTTGCTTTTTTACATGAACAGCGTGCTATGCAAACTCTAATCCGTTACCCATAAATGCAAAAGTTGCCCATCTCTAGTATAATGCATGTAAAAAGAAAAAAAAAATATAAAATCCATCATAAAATGTATCTATATTCACTGATGCTATCACCGCTGACCAAGACCATAGTTGTATGGAAGTCAAACATGAGCACACAATAATGGCCTTGATTCAGCAAGCTGCAATGGTAAAGCTGTGTATTTAGCAAACAGATAAAAAAAAACATATATGGGAGCTGTTCTACTTGCCAAAGGGTTTTTATTTCTGTCCATGTAATTCTGACATTTATACAGCACTTCCACACAGTAAAGCCCTGTCTGAAATGGCAGAAGACCTGGTTCTTCTCCAAGTAACACTTACAGGTCTTGTCCCTCTCCCAGCCTGTGATTGGACACTGAAGGAGAAGCAGCAAACTGAAGAGCTTATTTCATTGTCACTATGTCCTCTCCTGCTATCAGCTTGCTCCATTTTAGCACATGATCACTGTCACATAACTGTCTCTTTGTGCTGCTCTTACCTCTCCCTGTCTCAGAAATATGCCTCTTTAGGATGCCTTAATTGCCTTTTAGGGTGCCCTAAAGCTGAACTCTGACACAAATGAATGCAGCTCTTATACTTTTTTTTATATACTTAATTGCAAGCAGTAAAGTTACCTGAATTTGAAACGGTATCAGCCTTGTGCAGTCCTTGTATAGCAGGGCCGCAGTGTGAAAGGAAGAAGCAGCACAAGGAGCCAATCAGTTTATGCTGCTGGTTCAAGCATGCTTGTAGGAAATCAAAGCAGACTGACGAGAGAGAACCACATCACAGTTCATCTGCTCCTTCCACTTTCCTGTCACAGGCTGGGGCAGGTCCAAGAGAACCTGGGCTCAGAGAAAGAGAAGTTGATGACATGTAGCAGCATAAAAAAGTACTGCGGGGGAAATCCCCAAATTAAGGGACCATTCACACCGTCTGCGTTGGAGATGCGCTGGCCGTTGTTTCCACCGCAGCACCAACGCAAGTCACGGCAATTTGCCTTGTCACAGATGGTGTCCATTCACACCACCGCATTGCCTTACTTTTTTCAAGGCAGCGGGATGTGACACAGTACTTTTGTTGGAGTTCTGCTTTAAGTGTTATTGCAGCTTGAAGAATCAGGAAATAAATCTACTCAAATCTTGTATTTCGCTTTTGGATCAAAATAATTCTCTAAAAAAACAAATCTGGCAACTCAAGTCAGTCCTAGTGTGAAATTGTTGTGTGTCTGTACTGCGACCTGCTGAAATTACTCCAACGCTGAAAATTATATTTACGTTTTACCAATACCAGCTTGACACTTTTGGCCCGTACCTTATCATACAGCAGCCAGCCAACATACTTCAAATAACTATCATTCAGATAGGTTGGAGGGTACATTTTCATCCATATTCCAAGTTCTTCTATGCACATTGCCCTAATATCTGGAACTACGTCTCTAAATTGACAAGAAAACATTCAGTCAATCATTTATTGCCTTTTTTATTTTAAATCAAAGTGTAAAAGTAGGGCTGTTACTGATTAAAATTTTCGTGTTCGATTAATGGAATTTTTTTTTAATCGATTAATTATAACGCACATACAGATCCAACTACATTGTCCTATACACATACAGCACAGCAATCAAGTAATAAAATGAACTAGGATCACACTAATCCAGCACATTATTAATCTCGCGTGCCCCACTCAATATGGCCGCCGCTTGAGTGGGGCAACTCAGAATAATAACGTGCTGGATTAGTGTGATCCTAGTTCATTTTATTACTTCATTGCTGTGCTGTATGTGTATAGGCCAATGCCTTGGCTGGCGCTTGTGCAGAAAGTTTTTTAAAAAATTTAATCGATCAAAAAGATTAACGATTAATTGAGAAATTAATCGTTAATTTGCACAGCCCTATTTAAAAGCAAACATACCAAGCTATCATGACAGTTGATCAAAACTGAACCAATTTATAAATACTGATTAAACGTGTTGTCAAAATAAGTTATAAATTAAATTCAAATGGTAATTTAAAAAACCAGGAACGTACTGAATTGCCCATTAAAAGAAAGAATATTATAGCTTTAAAAAAAATTCCTATTTAGAATAATATCATGGCTTCATACAAAATAATAAAATGATTTGGACAATAACAGAGCCAGAATCAAAGAATGATGCACACTAGTATATGTGCCATCATCAGAAGTGTCTGTGACTCAGGACAACAAGGAGAAAAACAGAAGTAGTCTTAGCTATACATTTAATAAAGTGCAAGTTTCTGTGTTTGGGGACATTGGTCATTGCTAGGGCAATCACCATAAAACAAACAGTGAGCGACCATTTGCTTTTCCTAGGCCTTTGCAAAGCAGATCTCTAAAAGATTCTAGCCTGTAATTACTCCATTTTCAATGTATACATTTCCATAACTGTAACTGTCCCATATCCCACATAAATACGTTTAAAAAATATATATATATATCTACCAACTTAAAAATGTATACTGCTCACTTACCTATACCGCTGCAAAATAGTTCCTTTAAATAGTGCATCCATCATGTCTTCGACTTCTTGATGTTTTTGTTGCAACTAAAAAAAAAAGAGGAAACAAAAATGCTTAGAAGAAAGAGAAAAAAAGAGAGAATGGAGAAGGAAAAGCATAGAAAGGGAGTTGATGAAAACGAAGGAAGAAAGGAACTGCTCCTCCAAGAATAAAAAACAGAAATCACAAGCAATTTATATAAGCACATACACACAAAGAAATAAAGTAAAGAACTAGGTCACATGGTAGCCTACCTTTTTTCTTTTCTTGTCCAGTTGTTCAAGTGTTGAGTTGGTCCTCTTCAATGACACACGTTTCTTCTCCACCATGTACAGCCTCTCGGAATTATCTTTACTAATGTCCAGATTTAGAATAACTTTTATCAGTGCAGTCAGCAATTTAACAGCTGAAGTGAGATACAAGAAAATGAAGCTAGATCACTACAAAGTAACAGTGAAGTATTTCATATTTACTTGAGTGGGAAAAAAAAATGTAAATGAAAAAAAAAAAAACCTACACATATATGAAAAAACAATGTACATTCTCAGAGCTTGCTGATAAGTTTCAAAGAAGAGGGAAACATTCTTTATTTGCCAATGTAAATATATAATGTTAAATAAATAAACCAATCTAAATGTTAAAATTATGGATACTTGTTGGACTATGACAAAACAAAGGAGACACAAAACAGAAAATAGTCCATTTGCATACAAAACCTTTGCTACATTCACCATTTAGTACTTTTTTAAAATAATGCTCTAAATGAATTCTTGAGCCTCTAATGCGTCCAAGGATAACCTAATAGGGAATTAATGTATATCTGTACATGCTAGGTGTGTGGGTAGGTGTGTGTGTGTTTAAATGTTTTCAAATTATTTTATTAAATGTTATTGTTGTTTAATGGACATCTATATATGCTGATTGTGTGTATGTTTATGTGTATGGTTTTGTTTTATTTTATTTTTTTCATATCTTTATTACTATGATAAGGGATCTGACAACCTCAGTATTTGACAGTATACATGGGCCTTCTTCAAACAACTTTATATCCCTCACTGTTTCATCTAAGTGCAGACTGAAGAGGAGCAATGGATGTCAGGGCACAGGAGGAAACATCTTGAGTGTAATGATTTCTCCAGTTAGAAAAAGCTGCTGTTACAGCTCTAAACTTTTTTTTTACTCTTTGATTTCCATAAATTATCACCTACTTCCTTGGCTACTTAGGAGAGGAACAGTCCTGATCTAAGTGATATGTCCCTGACAGTCTAACTGTTTCCACAATACATAATCAACAATTACCACACACACATATACTAATAACTAAGCCTAGCTTTACCAATACAGATTTTCTAAGCAGCTACACAACTAAAGCTAGCTGTTCAACAAACCTTAACGTGCAGATAAGAAGCTGAGAAAGCAATGCAGCGAGCACCCACCTGACAATGTACTGGTGTGCCGGAATGCTCTAACACAGGAATCTGTCAATCCAAGGAGTAGTGATATGAGGGTGTTGAACAGATAACCGTCATATAACACACTGTACTGACACTGCTGGACCAAAACTGATGTAAATTCACAGAAGTTAGATCTAAATTTCTTCCAGTATGATCCATGTCTGATGAAAGGGTAATCTTCATTGTCCTGTAATAGACAAAGGTGTAGTCAAGGGATGAAATTACATAATGTTTACTATCACATGTGCTACCCTCCGCATTGCAAGGGTTAATTGTTCATTTTCGTCTAGCTGTAAAGAATAAGTCAAGGCAACTGGACTTGCTGTATTTTTCTTGAAGACCTTTCACTGGTCATCTAACCTACTGGTTGCTAACCTACTGAGGTTGATTTACTAAAGGCAAATAGGTTGTTCACTGTGCAAGGGAATTTTCCCAGAGCTTAGTGAATGTGTTTAAAATGCATTTTGCAAAGAATACACTATCACGTCCAAGAAAAATTTTTTGAAAAGTAGTTTTGCTTGCAAACGATCAAATAATAGACATCAACAGCCTTTTAGCCTTCAGTAAATCAACCCTATTGACTCATTTAGTTCTGTGTGCAGATGTTAATGTGATATATAAATCTCAGCTAACATGTTTTTATTAGCAGCTGTTGGAGACAATGCCAAGAAGGGGGAAATTAGAAAAAAAAAATTTTAGAACATTTATTTTTTTAGTCCTGACCATAATAAATACATTTTAAAAAGTATAAAACTAATATAAGTAAGCCATGTTTCTGACTTTGTCAATGTACTGTGGCATTGTGTGTATGTGAGTGTGAGTGCTCAATATGACTAATAGATGCTTCATACATTTTACACAAATTAATTTACCATATTTACTGGCCAGGTAATGGTTAGAATCCAAGGAAATGCCATGAACTTCTTAAACTGCAAACCTGTTTCCTGCGGAAACAAGACAGACATTTAAATGAAATCCCAAAAGATTAAAGGGTCTCATGATCCAGATCCTTAAGGAGCATCAGTTCTTAAAGTACAACAGTAAAAGGAACTAAAACTTAGGGGTCTATACACTAAGCTGCCATGGGCAGCCGAGTGAATGACCAACCTAAAGCGAAGTGAGCCGAACGCTGTTCGGCTATTCACTTCAGGCTGGTACGGCTGATTTCAGCCGTATATCGGCTGAAATGAGCCGTACATCGGGTGGCTTCGGGTCGGCCGAACATGCTCAGCATGTTCGACCGACCCGAAGTGCAGAAGGAGTTCGACTCAGCTGATCCAACATCTGGATTGGCTAAGCTGAACCTCCGGAAGGCTACTCGCTGCTGTTCGGTCTATTCTTATAGATTCCGAACAGCAGTGAGTGAATAGCCAAATGCTGCTGAGTGGCATTCGGCTCAGCTGTTCTGCTTGGTCCCTCTGTGGTACCGAGCAGAACAGAAAAATAGTTTAAAAAGTAGAAAACAAATAGTTTAAAAAGTAGAAAAAAAAAATAGAAAACGATTGTGCGGAGCTAGCAATGACAGCTAGCTCCTCCCAACTGTTTTCTATTGTCCGGCGGTTCTGCTGCCGTTAAAAAAAAAAGAAAAACTCTCCCGGCCGCCAAGGAGAGAAACACTGCTTTTTCTTTTTTTTTCTTTATTCTGACACGGAGTCGAGTCAGAATAGACAAAAAAAAGAAAAAAATGTTGGCCATAGGAATGCATTGCTAGATTCCTATTGGCTATTTCAATTTGCAATAGCCAATGGCAAACTAGCTATTGTACCTGCCCTCTGCTGCTGTCAATCAGTAGTGGTGAACCTGATGGAGAACTGCAGCAGAGGGCGCGTGCAATGCTAGTTTGCTATTGCAAACTGAAATAGCCAATAGGAATCTAGCAATGCATTCCTATGGCCAAAATTTTTTTCTTTTTTTTTTCTATTCTGACTCGACTCCGTGTCAGAATAAAAATAAAAAAGACACAGCTGTGTTTCTCTCCTTGGCGGCCGGCAGCGGGAGACTCCCGGAGCGCCCGGGAGAGTTAGGCTGCCTGGAGATCAGTGTCCCTGGTTAGCTGGTAACCAGGGACGCTGATCTCTCTGCAAGTGGCCGGCGACAGCTGTAAGATCACGGCTGGCTCCGCCCAGCTGTCAGAAGCAGGCTGTCGGCCGGCCGCACGGCCAGCTTCGGCTTTCAGCGCGGCTCAGCCAAGCCGAGGTCTATGCGTTCGGCTCGACTGAGCCGCTCGGCCAAGTTCGGGAGCTGTACGGGCTATAGTGAATAGCCCGTACAGCAGCCCTTCGGTTCTACTGTGTTTGATCTGTGTTTGATTTCTTTATTTTAATTTTCATTTATTTGAAATTGAGAAGAAAATTGTGCCATCCCCTGTATTGCAACTTTTCATGGGCTATAGACAGAAACGGGAAAGGTAAGTGAAGGCACCATAGGGTGTCTTCTACACTGCATAGGGGTTATTTCTAATCCAGGTTTCCTTCGTGATAGATATATATTAGATACTGTATATCATAAACTGTAAAAACACAATGACAATACTACCTCATCAAACTCCTCAGTGAGTTTCTGCATAATTTCTCTGTTTTTTGGATTTTGAAACAATTCTGCTGTGACCACTCCTGGGTAGAAATAAAAAAAGAAGAGACATTTAGGCTTTGTGAATTGAGCTTAAAGTGTATTTCCACTTTTGCAGTTAAATTTGAGAAAACCCCATATTTTGTTATGTGCTCCCATTTCAACAGCATACCGAAAAATAATTTTAAAAGATATATTGCTTACTTATTAGGTTCCTCTATAGAGGAGGCCTTTGGACACACTGCACAATCCACTACACAATTTCAAAGTGACAGAAAAATCTGTCTGTCCCCATAGACAGACTAGGGGCACACTGAACTTGCTCTCATTAACATACAATGCTTCTAGATCTTTAACCCTTTGTTAGGACAGTGTGCATATCTATTTGCAACTGATGAGGAGATCTGCCCAGCACAGTACAGACAGGGTTAATTAACTTAAACCTTATCCTCCCCACCCCCCTTGACTTCCAGAGGCAAATTCAGTTTCTTCCGGAATATGTAAGAAGCAATTTTTGAATTTTTGTTTCTTAAGTTATGCTATGTGAATGGGAACATGTAACAATTATAAAATAGCCGTTATCCCAATTTTGCTGCAAAAGTGGAAATACACATAGCTAAAAAATACACATTCGCTAAAGATATTTAAAAAAAATGCTTCTTGCAGTTTAACTTGCTTTTACTTGGGTTAGGGTTTCTTAGCTTCTTAAGGGTTAAAATTTCTACTTGGCTTCCCCTCCTTTGTAATATTAGGAGGGGATGAGGGGTGAGGGACTTCTCCGTTGTATGGTAATAAAGTTAAAGAGGGAAACACAATCCTCAAATTTCCGTCTCAAGTCTTTCCATAAGCACAGATCACTGTGAGGGTGAGAAAACCTGGAATCAACCTTTTTGCCTGCTGCAAAAAAGCATCTAAACGGTAAGAAATATGTTTTTTTCACATTCTTTTTCTGTATGCTGCATGAATAAATACACATTACATACATATTGAGGGGTTTTCTCAAATGTGACTGAAAAGGTGGAAATACACTTTTAAGTCACCATAGGGAATTTGTTTTTTAAACTGGAGCAGACAAAATCTGGATCAGCTGTGCTTGGCAACCAATCAGCCTCTCTCTGTCATTTTCAAATCTTAACTGAACAAACTGAAGATAGAAGCTGATTGGTTGCCGTGCACAGCTGCTCCAAATTCTGTCTGCTCCAGTTTTGATAAATTCCAATCTTTGAATTTTCCTATTCAAGCATTACTTGCACATATTAATGAAACAAAATCAGTTGTGAGAGTCAATGTTAAATATTAATGCTCCAGAAAACAAAATTTCTGATATGAAATAAATAAAATCCTTTCCTAATTTATGAATACATTATACAAAGCCACACATTGGATAGTAAGTAAATTACCTTGGCATCCTGAACACTGTATATAGAAGTTAATAAGGTCAAGTAAAGCTGCATCCCTGTCCTCTTGGTAAGCTTCAATCCAATCATCTACAACAGACTGAAGGGGAACAAAACATTTACATGACCATGTGCAGCTTTATAAATATATGTAGATATCTAAGAAGGTATTAAAAAATGCATGCATTTTCTATCTACAGCACCAAACGGTGCTTGTAAATTAGTTCTGGAACTTACTGAAAAGATCAGTGAAACTAAAGCACAAGTTAGTTAGTTAGTTAGTTAATATTCAAGTAAAACTGAAGCCAAAACTTTTTTTTTTTAGTTTTGGATAGATGGGTAGGTATTTTCATACAGTGAGGTATGCATAAAGGAGGAGTACCACATCCTGATCATTTGTATCATAGAAAAAAGGAAGGACGGTTTGGACTTTTAATGTACTCCAAGGATCACAAAAACATACTTTGTGTTTATATAAAGTATAACACATTTTTATTTATAAACATATTTAAAAATTAGGGCTGCGGAAATTAATGATTAATCCCTCGAGTAATCGTTAATTTTTTTGATCGATCAAAATTATTTTGATCAGTACTCACCTCTCCGCCGGCTTCCGGGTCTTCCGTCGGAGATCCGGTGATGTCACTGACATCGACGTCACCGGACTCCTCCCCCTTCCCCAAGTGGCTGTCGGGTAACGAAGGGAAGGGGGAGGAGTCCAGTGACGTCACAGACATCAACATTGGATCTGTATGTGCGTTATATTTAATCGAAATTAATCGATTAATCGATTTAAAAAAAATTCGATTAATCGAACAGGAAATTTTTAATCATTACCAGCCCTATTAAAAATGCATGGTTTTAAACAAAGATTGCCTAAAAAAGACAATAGGATGTAGCCGCTTCCTAGTTTTATTGTAGTCCAGTGGGAGGAAAACAAATGTCAACGCGTTTCACAGAGATCCGCTTCTTCAGGAATAGCCTACTGTCTTTGATAGTCTATAGAGATGGCGGTATCCACCACTGACAATCGCTCAATCATGGGCGCGGACGGAGAGGGACCAAAAGAAATGGGGTAGAGAGCAAGACAACCCTCAAATCCAAGCAGGAAACAAGAGAATGAAAAGCGTTCAGAAGAGGCCAGGTATTCTATTAGATGAAAACATCTCAAACATTCTCCTTAGATATATCTGTGAGGCTGTGTTTGAAGCCCAAGTTATTGGTTATAGAACATACACTGTTGATGGAAATGGGTAATTTCAGGTGTGATCTAGTGAATACTAAAGAGAATGTTTGAGATGTAGTTGAAAAAAAGAATGAGACACACAACTACTAAAGAGAACTTACCTGTATTGCTCTTTTACCAATGCTCACAACTTCAAACAGTGTCACGGCTTCAGGTGTACCCCCGTCAGATATGTGAGTGTCCCTGCTTCGTCTGGAAGAATTTCTTCTCGAAAGGTTTTCTGACTGTTTCCGAGTCTTCTTTGCCTTTTATATTGATAAGTTATTTTTAACTTTTTTTGTTTAGAAAAAAACACATTAAAGCCTTAGTAAGAAATAATAAGGTATTTTAAGAAGCAATTCCAGGCAACACATAAAAGCAACTACTACTAATGCTATCCAGTAAAGGTTGCAATATTGCTAAAAATCAGAAATTTCACCCAGTTTACCATTATTTTAATAATGTGCAATGCAAAGTGAGCACCTTCTGGTGTCTCTGGAAGTCTACCTAGGGGTTCATACAGAGCAATAGCGCACCTAGATGATGCTGACGAGTATAGGAATTTCTTATACTTGTTAGCACCATCTAGGGACAATAGTGTCATGCGAACAGCAGCTAGGCACAACTTATATAAATGAACCTCTTAGTGTCACCAAGCACATTTCTCTGATGCATGTTTCTCTGAATTCTCTGATTGGTGGCTGTGAGAAACCTTAGTATTTGTATTTGTTTTAACAAGAGGCTTTCAGTATGTGAGATACAGCAAGGAGTGTGTTTAGGAATCTCACTCCTGAATGCCAAGCAGGGGTTCTCAGATCACCAAGTTATGGGCATAAGAAAATAGAATGTCTAGGTGAAAAACTATGTATGTAAGCTGTGCTTGGTATGCTGTATGCAGGCCAAGATGTTATTTTAATTTTTTGCTGGCATCTACCTTTAATTGTGCAGTGCAAAAAGTTATAATAATAAATAACCATCAGATTTCACATCTTTACAATTTACAGTAGGACATATAGTGACATTAAAGTGCCATTTGATTCCTCTTTGTTAATATACTATTAATTGGACTAATCTGTGAACACAATTATGTTGTCTAATAAAGGACAAATCCAAACCGGACTGTGATTACTTTTTGTGTGCATTCTTTTTCCCAACTCGGAAACATCAAAACATTTAGAAATGCATATTATTTGCATACTTTTTCTAATTATTTTCTAATTACAAAGCAGTACTTACTGTGAAATAGTCAATTATTCTCATATTAAGCTTTTGTAATTCAAAAGATGGCAGAAGAGAGCAGGGTAAGTACCACAGTCAGCATTATATCAATTTTTTATTTGTACCTGTGTCCAGACTATGGCCATTTAAAGGAGAAGTATTGGGAGGAAATATACTCTTCACAATACTTAGAGCTGGTGTGTGACATAGCAGCTATCACACGTCGGCTCTATAGATTGATAATTAAGCAATCACAAACCACTAATTGCTCAGATCATGGTCTTTTTCCCTCCTGCCCTCCTCTCTGTTCTTTCAGTGCTCACTCGAGGGACAGAAAGGGGAGAAGGTGGTGACAGCTGGCTCTGGCTTTAGAGAGGCAGAGCCAGCTGTTAATCAGGCAGCGGGGTGGATCCCAACAATATTGTTGGATCTTTCTTGGCTGCAGTGTAACTCTGAACTGTCAGCATTTAGTGGGCAGTAGCCCGCTATATGGTGAGTTTGGGTCACAGAAGGACATTCATAAATATACTCCTATGACCCCAGAGAACTAAAACCAGAAAAAGGTTTGGCTTAGGTTATCTTTTCACTATTTGCATATTCTTAACAAGCAGTAAAAGAGAGGTGAGCCTCAAACATCACAAAAAAAAGCCTTTTCAGGTTTCGGTTTCTAACAGCTTAGGAACACCTCTTGGTTGTTTACAAAAGAGGGGTGACAGGCTGCCATAAATCTGTTCTCATAGAAAGTAATATGGAAAGAGCTAAGATTTCAATGCCTGTGTTGTGAATTTTACAATTGGATTGCTTCACAATACTTATAGATAAAGAGGTAAATCAGGGCTTGCTTTAAAGTGCTTTTACTGCTTGAATAGAATATTTAATTACTTTAGTGTGCATGATCTGGGCACGGGTTCACTTTCTATACCTTTGATATAGAAAAAAAATATGAAGATTCTCAGAAAGAAATCTCTGTTTCTATAGATCAAGCCAAAATAGAAGTGACTAGTAGCAGGACAGTTAAATCCCAACTGAACCCTCTTAATGTCTTACTGTAATGCAGTCAGACTGCATATACAGTAATAAATATGGTTCTTTCTTTCCTTTTTTTACCAGCTAAGTGCTGCAAGAAGGGTGAAAAACCCTGTGCTGAACATTGGAATGTCAGACCCTGGTTCTCTCACACAAGTCCTTCTTGTTGTAGCAGTTCGCTGTTAAAAAAGTACTGATTGCATTACAGACATACATTAAGAGCTGAGCAATTAATGTATGGCCAGCTTTACTCTTTGGTGGTATCAAAGGGACATATATGCAGTTATAACAACCTACCGGAGTGGTCAATGGTTCCAGCAGTCCGTTCTCCCTGGTTGTACTAGGAAGGGAATTTGTATGTGTATTCTCCCTGTAATTATATATCAAGAGTTCACAATTCAATTCCATAATACAAATGCAAAGTTTGACATTACTTTTTTTTACCAACATTTCAAAGATGCCTATGCCTTTGTATTTAGCATCATAAAGGGTTATTTATTAAATTATGCCCTGGCACAAAGTATAAGACTAAACTGAATTGAAATAGAACATTGAAATTAGAAAACTTGCAATCTGTCTCTGGTGACGTACAGGACTTTGTTTTTGTAAATGGCTTGCTGTACTATGCCTAGATAACCTTTCTCTTTTTAAGAGTGTGACATTTCTATTTCTGCACTGTAGATGCAGCTGCTATGGCTGAAGAATTTACGCACCGACTTTCAAAAGTTCTGATAAGCAGAGATAAATTGTCACAGAAACACAATTGCTAATTATTTCCAATATACAAAACAACCAGAAGAATTTTTCAAGAATATTCTTAATGTTTTATACTAAAATACAAATATTATAAATGTCTATCTTTATTACTGGGTGAACTGGCATTGAGTCTTCGCACAGAAACACCACATTCCAGGACTAGGCTCCATTCACATTGCTTTCCCGCATGTGATCCCAAATCCCTTATTATACAAAATATTTTGCCAAGTAAAATGGGCAAGTAATTGTGGGTTGGTATGCAGCACAGCATAGACGCAAGGAGTTTTTCCTCATTATTGGCATTCATTAGGAACTGTGCATGAGAGGAATGCATTGTTCAAAGTGTTTACGTGTTGTGAACTGGCCATATCAATGGTAGTGTCTGCTGGTATAGCCACATTAATGGTAGCGTCTGCTGGCATAGCCATTATAATTGTAGCGTCTGCTGGCAAAGCAACATAAATGGTAGCGTCTACTAGCATAGCCATATTAATGGTAGTGTCTACTGGCATAGCCATATTAGTGTCTACTGGCATAGCCATATTAATGGTAGCGTCTGCTGGCATAGCCATATTACCGGTAGCGTCTACTGGCATAGCCATATTAATGGAAGTATCTACTGGCATAGCCATATTAACGGTAGCGCCTGCTGGCATAGCCACATTAATGGTAGTGTCTACTGGCATAGCCACATTAATGGTGGAGGAATGCATTGTTCAAAGTGTTTACGTGTTGTGAACTAGCCATAACAATGGTAGTGTCTGCTGGTATAGCCACATTAATGGTAGCGTCTGCTGGCATAGCCATTATAATGGAAGCGTCTGCTGGCAAAGCAACATTAATGGTAGGTGCTACTAGCATAGCCATATTAATGGTAGTGTCTACTCGCATAGCCATATTAGCATCTACTGGCATAGCCATATTAATGGTAGCGTCTACTGGCATAGCCATATTACCGGTAGCGTCTACTGGCACAGCCATATTAATGGAAGTATCTACTAGCATAGCCACATTAACGGTAGCATCTGACGGCATAGCCACATTAATGGTAGTGTCTACTGGCATAGCCACATTAATGGTAGCGTCTACTGGCATAAATTAGATGGTAGTGCCATATTAATGGTAGTGTCTACTGACATAGCCATAATAATGGTAGCGTCTACTGACATAGTCATATTATTGGTAGTGTTAATTTTAGCATCTACTGACATGGCCATATTAATGGTAACTTCTACTGGCATAGCCATATTAATGGTAGGGTCTACTGGCATAGTCATATTAATGGTAGTGTCTACTGGCATAGCCATAGTAATGGTAGCTTCTACTAGTGTAGCCATAATAATGGTAGCGTCTACTGGCATAGTCATATTAATGGTAGTGTCTACTGGCATAGCCATAGTAATGGTAGCTTCTACTAGTGTAGCCATAATAATGGTAGTGTCTACTGGCATAGCCATAATAATGGTAGCGTCTAGTGGCATAGTAGTATTATGCAAGGGTTGTGGTAATATTATATGGAACTTGTAGAGTGGCACATGGGAAACAGTTCACCTTCAGGAAACAAGTACTGTATATTGCATGGGGGTTGATTTATTATCATTACCATTGATCATTCTATTCGTGATACTTTAACCAATAGAGTGTTCTGATTTAGGTATCTGCATTTTAAGATATTATAATCCCTGAGTCTGCCACTTACTGGATTCAGATGTTAGTGGCAGCATTGAGATGAATGGCACAGCAATGCACCTCCCGCACCAGAATTTGTCAGGCCGAAAATTACTTTTTTTTCCCCACCTTTTTTAGCGTTTGTTTCTAATTGGAGGGAGGACGGCTTTTTTTTTTTTTTTACTTTTTTTTTATTTATTTTAAATTATTTAATTTTATTTTACTTTACTGTCAGGGTCTTTGGGGAAATATCAGAGGTCTTAACGGACTTTGATATTTCCCTTTTGAAATAAAAAAAAGAGATTGAGTCCTCAATCTCTTTTTCTGCAGCCCCAGTCCTGAATGAACAGGAAGCACTCAGTACAGAGGCTTGCTGTTCATTCATAAATCGAAGAGATAGTAAACAGATACTATGACCACAATCATAAATGAACAGGAAGTGATGTAGAGTAAGTAGAGTAACGATGTAGAGTACAGTGTACAAGTTTAATGTGAAGTATGCTCATATCTTACTTTTGACAAAGGTCTGCGGCTGGATTAGTCACAGCTATCATCTTCCGTATGGTGCCATCAGTGTATGAAAAAAATCTGCTTCACTCTTCGCTTGCAGTCTCCTGAAGATATTAATAATTTATTTTTATGATTTAACCATATGAGCAATCAAGAGGGAAACATGAATGTATACTATAATTTATACATTGTCTAAAATACCATACAGATTATTCAGAGGTAGCACAATACTGGTTTACATTCATTACAATAAAATAAATAGACAGATTGCTCCAGTATGCCACGACTAATAATAGAATAGTCTACATATGTTGTAGTTATAGCAATGATGCCATGCTACAAGATGGTAGCAGAAGAATGCCCTTCTAAATAAATAGGGATTTCAAAAGAGGAAAGAAACATATTTAAATATAAAAAAAAGTTTAGGTCTTGGATATGTCTTAGATGCTAAAGTTGGACAGGGGGTCAAAGGGACTTCCTGTATCAGGAAGCTGGGCAGCGCATCATTACACGCTGCCCGGTTTCCTGATTGGCCAGGAAACGGCTCCATGCTCTCTCGTCACTTGTGATGAGAGAACATGGAGCCGACTTCCCGGCCAAACAGGAAGCCGGGTAGCGTGCAATGACGCGCTGCCCGGCTTCCCGATTGGTCAGGAAGCTAGCAAATCCGGAAGCCGGGCGCCGTGTAATGATGCAGCACCCGGCGTCATGCTCCCTCGTCATCTCATGAATCATAATATTAAGAAAGTGACCTAAAAGCATTACTCTGTATTGCTTTAGAAAAAATGTGACCTGTCCCTTTAAGAAAAAGTATCGGTAATTGGTATCTACAAGTACTTGATCAAAAGTATCGGTACTCATACTCGGTCTTAAAAAAGTGGTATCGGTGCATCCCTAACCTAAACTATCCAATCCGTATATATACAATCAGGTAGACCTCTCCACCTACTACCAGGTGGGGGGGAGGGTGTATGACTGCAAAACTTATTATTTGCATCTTCAAGTTCTTATTTAAATAAATTCCTCAAAAATATATTTAAATAAAATCTGGTAGGCCTCTCCACCTGTCTTCTGTGGGGGTGGGGAAGAGTATGGCTGCAAAACTGACTCAAACGGACTATGGGCATCTTCAAATTTTCATTTAAACATATTCCTCAATAGCTGCAAAGGATATAAAATCCCCTTTGAGCCCCAAATGCCTTTACAAACTCAGATAGTATCTTGTTAAAGTAGCAGCAGGATAGCAGAGCTGTGGGAGCAGGCCCACCCACTATAGTCTGCCTTCAGAAAACTACAGGAGGGGGCGGAGACAAGACCAGTCACCCTGCACAAGGAGAGAGGACAGCAGTGACTGGTCTTTATTACAGGAAGCAGTAACACTTAAGCAAAGTTTCACTACACACATCTAGGATAAATACACAAAGACAAGACACCAAGATTGAAGGAAGAAGACACAGAACTCTTGTATTTAGACAATACTTCCTTATCCTGGAGTTCTGCTTTAAACGTTGGTGACAGGGTCTCTTTAAGATGAAAGATTTGGGGATTTTGGTCTGGAGTGCAGTGGGATATATACTATTAGGATCTTTCACCAAGTAAGTGAGGTAAATCCGAATAAACTGCATAATTTATAATCCCCCAACCCTCAAAGCTGTGATCGGACTTTGTACGGGCCTCATCATAATTAGTATTCCTATGTCTGCTGTACATCAAACAACTTTTCTCATACACAGAACACGCACACAGCCCATGTGACTAATGAACCATTGTAAACAATGACGTCACGGAAGCTTGTACACATACACGGTGATCACATTCAGTGCACTGCAGAGAGCCCAGCATTCATTGAACTTGCTACCACCCGGGAAACATGGCGACCAGCGATGTGTCACCTCGGGCACATGCAAGGGTTAAATCAGAAATCAGCGCATTCTCCGTCCTTCTGTACTGGCTACTGACTATTTACTATTGTCCGGTGTGTGCATTACCTGCCCTGCGGATGTGACAGGCCGACCAGCTGTGGGCACGCCTCCCCGCACGGCTCTCCCCCTGACCCGCATTGTCTGGGCTGTGATTGGTCACATTGCCCCGCCCCTCATTCTTCCTGCTTCCTCCTGGACCAGCAGTATGCAGGCAGCCAATCAGAGCGCAGCTCTCTGTATTGTGCTTGCACATCGCTGGTGTAAGTGAGAGTAAAGGAATCTGTCACCGTGATCGTTGTGTTCTCAAGGCGGAAGGAGGACCTGGTTATAGATCCTTCGCTTATCCTACCTGCATTTCTAGTTCCACTTTAGTATTGATCGCATATTATGAGCTCAGGAGGACAATGATCACTTAGGCTTGTGAAGCTATGTTCACATTAAAGGAGAACTATGGGGTTAAGGGTTTTCCCCATAGTTCAGCTTAGGGTAACGGAAGGACACAAACTAGCGTCCTCCCGTCACCCTAGGCTCAGTATACCACGAGCTACAGCTCGCGGTATACTGAGACGCTGAAGCGGATCGCGACAATTATGTCTGGATCGGCCCAGCTGCGTGAGTAACAGCTGGCTCTGCCTATCTAGAGGCAGAGCCGGCTGTACACGCCCCCTCCCCCATCCGATCCGCCAGTCAGCGCTGGCAGAGGGGGGAATCCAGCCCCTCCCCTGTCGAGAGCCGTGACAGGATCTTAAAGTTCTCCTTTAAGAACCCACAGAAGTGTTGCGCAACGCATGTTACAATGGGGGGACAATGGGAGCAGACAAAATCTGTAGCAGCTGTGCATGGCAACCAATCAGCTTCTCTCTTCAGTTTGTTTCATTAAAGGTGGCCATACGCTTTACAACCCTTTCAAGACTTATGTCTTGCGAGGGTTGTAAAGTAATTTTAAAAACGTATCTTGGACAGGCAGATCGTAATTGCAATCACCACAATGCTGAACAGTACACCTGCCCGTTCGGCATTTGTCTCCCGAGCATGCCACAAACCAGCTGGTTTTCGAACATGCTCCTTAGACAAAAGATGTGCGTACAGTAGAAACGGTTGCACGCCTTCCATACACTTTGCGATTATCGTACGATCGTGGGATTTCCACACAGTATATGGGCACCTTAAGATTTGAAAATGAAAGAAGGAGGCTGATTGGTTGCCTTGCACAGTTGCTCTAGTTCTTGTGTGCTCCAGTTTTGATAAAGTCCCTTCTGTGTGTTTAGCCCACGGTACCGCACAACACAGCTAGAGTGCGGTAAAGATAGGTGCGTTGTGCAATAACATACGAATAGCGAAACACTTCAGTGTGAATGGACCCTAAGAGAAGGTTTCCCTTGCTTTAGAATGATTTCCTCTACGTTTAGCCTACAGGACATAAAGTGAAATCTCCTGCATTCAGGGGACACTTATTTCCTATGGTCCTCAGTTCCATTTAGTGGCCAATATGCAGTATTTTCCTGATTCATTCATGAATGGATTACATTCGACGTGTAAAGAAAATATACTAATACTGGACATGTAAATTTTGCTTCGTTCTGAATGGATATTCGTACGAATATCTTTAAATTGGGACATTCGGCTGCATCTTAATTCAAATGCGCCCAAAAGCGAATTAATCCAAATGTTCCTTTGACGAAAATTTGGATCTGTCCGAATTTCATTCACAACTAATTTAAATCGGCATGTGACTGTTCTCTGGCCAATCAGATGGGGGTTTTTTTTTAGCTGTTGAGGGTTGCATTACAGGCACAGTCATGTGACTTCCTATTATGGATCTTTCCGAAATGAAATTTCAGACGGATACCAATAACGAACCTGATCGAATATGGATCTGATTTGTATGACTAATGGTCCCCATACACTGTTAGATTATCAATCAGAACGTTCATAAAGATTTCTGACCAATCAATATATAGTTGCAGCATTTGATGATGTCATCATAGATTCGGGAATTATCATTTGAAAGATATATGTAGATGGAGAAACGTTTGTTTGATTGCCATGTAAATGTTTAAACAGATTTCAGGATGCATGGAAACTATGTGATTAGACACTCCCTCGCACTTCTGTATTTAGAGGAACAATCAATTGTGAAAACAACAATCTTTATATTTTAATATGTATATTGCGTATTTATAAGTAGATTTATATGTTGCAGCGAAGGGCGACTAAACTCATAAGAGACATGGAGGAGCTCAGCTATGAGGAAAGATTAGCTGACCTGAATTTGTTCTCTCTGGAGAAGAGGCGATTAAGGGGGGCATGATCACCATGTATAAATACATAAATGGTCCATATAGTGAGCGTGGTGCCAAATTATTCACGTTAAGGTAACTGCAAAGGACAAGGGGGCACTCTTTGCGTCTGGAGGAAAAGAGGTTTAACCTTTGCATATGGAAAGGATTCTTCCCAGTTAGAGCTGTGAAAATGTGGAATAGACTCCTCCAGGAGCTAGTTCTAGCTAGCTCAGTTAACTGTTTCAAAAAACATCTGGATGTATTCTTAAATGCACAGAATATTACTGGATATTGAGTTCTTGGAGGTATATTAAGCATCAGAGATTGTTGATCCAGGGAATATATGATTGACTTATGGGATCAGGAAGGAATTTTTTCCCCTGTTGGAGCAAATTGAACCGTGCTTTATAGGGGGGTTTTCGCCTTCCTCTGGATCTACAGGGGGTAGCTGTGGGCATAGCGTTCTGTTTAGGCTTTTCTTCTCTTTTTTTTTTCTTCCTCCGTATCTCTATAGGTTGAACTCGATGGACTTGTGTCTTTTTTCAACCTGCCTAACTACAGGTATTCCTCACTTAACGACCGAGTTCCGTTCCTACGACCAGGTCGTTAAACAAATTGGACGTTAAGTGAGGAACTCTATACAGTACTGTACTGCATTAGTACAGAACTGTATAGCATTGCAGATGTACAGTACCGAACAGTGTACTGTACATCGGGCAATGAAAATACTTACCGGGACCCGCAGTGAAGATCGGAGGACGTCGCTTCTGCCGGCGACACGTCGCACTGATGCTGACGCGCGAGGTCAGAGGTCGCTCAGAGGACGGTCGTAAGTGCGAGTGGTCGCAAAACAGGTAAGTCGTTAAGCGAGGATTATCTGTATATAACTATGTACAGTACACTCTTATGGGCCCATTGGGTTATACAGTATATAATGCAATATACTAGATTAATCCATTAAATCTAACCATGCATATACAATATACTTCTACATGAACCACTTAAACCAGGATTGGGCAAACCTCTAGCTGTGGTAAACCTACAAATCCCTCAATGCTTGTTCATGCCTTGACGCCTTCTGCCATTTTTGCTACCCTTCTACCTGGGTTCAATCTGCCTCCGTTAGAAATTCACAGGCCATCTAAAGCAGTGGTTCTCAACCTGTGTAACCTCAGAACCCACATTTGTCCTCAGTCATTAAGTCGCGACCTAAGTTTCACTGCAATGGAACGCACGGTATTGCGGTTCCGCACATTCCAGTGCAGGCGATAGGAGTGCGAGGTGCATTTGGGGATGCCATTAAAATGAATGGCAATGCAATGCACCTCCCACACCAGAACGCGCAGTAGGTGCAATTGCGTGGTACAGTGCAATAATCGCATGGAACTGTGCGGTTAACACACTGTACTAATGTGAACAGATCCTCAAAACCACTGACAGACACACACAACCACAGACACAATCTCACACACGCACAGACATACTCACACACACACATTTAGACTCCACCCAGTCTCCCTACCTTACGAGAACTGGGAGTAGATCCTTAACCTGAGGTCCAGTGTGGGCTACTGTGCTGTGACGGAGCTCCATTCACATGTGCATTGCTTGCACAGCTCCTATGCGCACCTGTAGAGGTGCCGGGAGCCAGAATGTGATATTAGTCCAGGCACCTCTACAGGACACGTGAGGGAGCTATATGCAATGCACGTATGGATGGAGCTCCCTCGTGGCCATAGCCCCAGCCCACCCCACCTCAAGTCGACACTCGGCACCAGGCAGCATATTTTGAATGGCTGCTTGGTGCGAGAACTGACAGTGCTGCGCTAGGAGGGGCTGCCAGCTTCTGCCCCCACCTGCCTGTCGCCTGTTGGACCTGTAGCACAGAGCTGAGGAGGAGTTTGAGTGCTGAGTACAGTATATGTTCTTTTCAAGTGGAATGTAACATTAAGAAAATACCACATTTTGGCTACTAGATGGAGCTGAGGAGCACAGGATATAAAAACGTCTTTCTTACGCTCCTCAGCTTCTTCCAATGGCCCTTATGCAGTTTCTAATAATACATTTGACTTAAAAATAAAATATACTAAGAATGTTAGTTTTTGCCTCCATTTCCAGAGAACAAATTTTTACAGTTTCACTGGCTCTGCAAATTATTAATTAATACACTCCTAGGAAGATTTTAAACTGTATTACTGGAGATGGGTACATGATGCAATATCGACCATACCCTGTCTCTGCACCCTGTAAAGGGATGTACAGGCATGAAAATAGCCTTATTTATAAAGAATAACACCATACTGCAAATCAAAATTACAACATTTACAAACATTTTATTGGTATGTTGCAGCTTGGCACTACAAATAAGCTAATAAATTCTTTTAGACCCGAGCGCTCTGGTCAGTGTACCTATCATTATGACAAAGAGAAAGCCAGAACGGGCATTATTTCACTGGTTAGTTCTTCCGGGAGCAGGGAAACTGTTGTAATAATTGTTTGTGTTAAGCCCAGCAGCCTGTAAATAAACACAGGTAAATCAAGTTATGAGCACCATCTATGTATCACAACCATCATTTATTAAAAAGGCATTTATGGCCTAAATCTCTATAGTTAGAATATAAATATGGCCTGATGTATGAGCCATGCTGTGAAGCCTGTGTATTCCAGGCACTGACATCCAATTTGTACTATTCTACTGTAGTGGTAAGTGTTACACTCATCATGCAAACCAAGTGACTGCTTGTAGGTAGACTAAAACTAGCCACAGACACCAGGCATCATTCTGTTCGGACCATCATCCACCAACGTATTGCCTGAACCTAGGGAGAAGGTGAATGGGAGGGGAGAATGGTCAGACATCTGCCTCCAGCCTTATTCTTTGGGGGAACTAATAACCGGCAGATTATTCTAATGGATATTATCTAGCCCAACTAAAATGATTGGCTGTGGCTGTCTGGCTACACACTGACAGAACAGTTGTCAGTTGACACTAAACAGATTAGATCATAATCATCTTATGCCTGTAGAGAAAACATTTTATTAGAGAAATAGACTTCTATTGTTTATGGAAATGCTTGCTGCTTGGCTGTCTACATGGATGGACCTCACTTGAACACTGTGAGACACTGACCCATAACAAGCATGCAGAAACTCTTCATTTGCATACATTTTCTGGATCGTAAGAGGGTATTAAAGCCATTACATCAGTATGAATGCCAAGTGACTAGCATTTTCAAAAGAAGGTCTCAGCAATTGCAATCAACTTTCTTGTACAGAAAATCAGCAGTGAAGGAAATACAGGGGTGGCTATTGCTGGTCTCCCGTAAAAGCAGTTTGTAGCATGAATACTTTCTGAGTCTCTGATCTTGAATAGACATGCAGCAAGGGAAGTCAGGATGTCTGTTTTACATATTTGTTCCAAATCAGTGAGTTGAAAAGTAAGGAATCCGTTAAATCAAAATTCCAAAAATTCAGCTTTTTCCATAATGAGAGGTTGGCAATGGCAGCCTACATATTTCCATCAATATTGTTTCCTATATTATATTGAGCACAATTAAAGTCTTGTTTTTTTTAGTGCAATGCCCACAGCCTCTTGGGGGGTATACATTGTAAATCTGGTCGAATTTCCCTATACCCAGGAGCCATTGGTGCTGTGTACAGCTAACCATAGTCCCATACAAATCAATTCATCCATTCTCCCCCTTGATACTAACTTCTTCATAGTTTAATCTTGTACATGTCTTGTCTTCTGATACATCTTCTTTTTCCTATGGCTCCATGGCAATATTGACATATCTCTTATCATGGTTTTACATTAAACCATTGTAAATCGAAAAACTGTGACTTGTAATTGAGAGTCTGCGTGTTGCGTCTTTTTAAAATTTATTGAGTTTGTGTAAAATATACCAATAAAAATAACTAGCATTTTCAGAAATAAATCAGTAATGGCAGTCTACATATTTCTCAAGATGCCAACTTTGAGCCCTGTGCTAAGCTTTCATTTTCTAATCCATGATCTTCCTCATACACTTTCTCCAAATCTGTATAGAAGCAATGCCACTTTTTGAGCCACATTCCATTCATTTGTGCCCAGAAGCCACTGATGCACCCTGGGGATGTCCTGACATGAACAAGGGTCACACATCACTCCATGTATATGACATACAAACGGCTTTTTAAAACCTATGGTCGTGTAAATGTTGCCAACTGTCTTGATAGGTTTAGGGTTATTGCAAGAAGCAGGATGAATGCACCAGATGCGTTTCACTCAAGATGAGTTTAGAACCTTACCATGTTTGCAAATATGCTGGTAAAAGAGGCTCTTGCCTTGACCCATCAAATGTAGAAAGTGCAGTCTTCACAGACTTAAAGTTGGTTTCAATGTCTCTCTTCAGAACGTCTAGATAGAGACACCCATTAAAATAACTGAGTACTTTCTAGGAAATAGAACAGAAAAGAAAATATTGTAACTGCTGCAAATATGCCTAGACTGCTAGACAATGCCTATGTTTCAACAGACATTTACAAACATCTATGTGTCAAAACAAGTAGTCTATGGTGCTACTGTATATATCACTCCACATCTAGAGGAAATAAGATTGACATATAAAAAGAGCAGAAGGGCCAGGAGCTGGCTAAGTAATGCAAGTAACAAGTAGTGCTGGCATAAAGCCTACATTCACACCTGTGCTTTTGAAAATATTTGCATTTGACCACACATCTGCATCTTAGATGCCTGATTAATGCTGTGCTGTGGGTGATTTGCAATGCATTTTATAAAGAAAAGGGCATTCCTGCTTTTATTAAATAATTTCTTGCCATCATTTTTTTTTTTAAATATGCATTTTACATGCGTTACCATTTATTTCTATGTAATGCACATTTTTATACAACTTGTACTTCAAATGTTGGTAACACCATGTTTCTATACTACACAACACTAAGGGGTCTATTCACTAAGCTGCCGTAGGCAGCAGAGTGAATGACCGACCTAAAGCGAAGTGAGTCGAACACTGTTCGGCTATTCACTTCAGGCTGGTATGGCTGATTTCAGCCGTATATCGGCTGAAAACAGCCGTACATCGGGTGGCTTCGGGTCGGTCGAACATGCTCGGCATGTTCGGCCGGCCCGAAGTGCAGAAGGAGTTCGACTCAGCCGATCCAACATCTGGATCGGCTAAGCCGAACCTCCGGAAGGCTACTCGCTGCTGTTCGGTCTATTCTGATAGATGCCGAACAGCATTGAGTGAATAGCCGAATGCCGCTGAGCGGCATTCGCCTCGGCTGTTCTACTCGGTCCCTCTGTGGGACCGTGCAGAACAGAAAAATAGTTTAAAAAGTAGAAAAAAATTAATAGAAACGATTGTGCGGAGCTAGCAGTGACAGCTTGCTCCGCCCAACTGTTTTCTATTGGCCGGTGGTTCTGCTGCCGCCAAAAAAAAGAAGAAAAAAAAGAAAATTTGGCCATTGGAATGCATTGCTAGCTTCCTATTGGCTATTTCAATTTACAATAGCCAATAGCAAACTAGCTATTGTACCCGCCCTCTGCTGCTGTCAATCACTAGTGGGGACCTGATGGAGAACTGCAGCAGACGGCGGGCACAATAGCTCGTTTGCTATTGGCTATTGCAAATTGAAATAGCCAATTGGAATCTAGCAATGCATTCCTATAGTGAAAAAAAAATTTTCTTCTATTCTGACACGGCTCCGTGTCAGAATAAAAAAAAAGAAAAAGCAGTGTTTCTCTCCTTGGCGGCCGGGAGCGGGAGACTCCCAGCGCGCCCGGGAGAGTTAGGCTGCCTGGAGACCAGTGTCCCTGGTTAGCAGGTAACCAGGGACGCTGATCTCTCTGCAAGTGGCCAGAGCCAGCCGTAACATCACGGCTGGCTCCGCCCAGCTGCCAAAAGTGGGCTGGCCAATGGCGGGCCGCTCGGCCAGCTTCGGCTTTCAGCGAGGCATATGCCTTCGGCTCGACTGAGCCGCTCGGCCAAGTTCGGGAGCTGTACGGGATATAGTGAATAGCCCGTACAGCAGCCCTTCGGTTCTACTGAACCGAAGGGGTCCTGGGGCTGAAGCTAGCCAAAGGATCGGCCGAAGCTGCAGCTAGATCCTTCGGCTGCTTCGTGAATAGACCCCTTAATCATAAGGATGAGTATGGCTCTATTCCAAAAAATGACAGATATGCATTTAAAAAGTACATTAATACATGTGAAAACCATGAATGCACACTCAAAGTCCCTCTATCAGCTCGTGTCAATTTTCAACACAAGGAATATGTCGTGAACATGTGGGATTCTCCTAATCACTTGTTCTAGTATTTAAAGTGATATTAAAGAAAAACTCCGGGCAGAAATAATCTTAACCCTTGCAGTAAGGCTACCCCCAACAGCAAGGGTTAAGTGCTCGTTTTCATCTAGGGTGTAAAATAAAAAAAGATATACTCACCTGAACCTCGGAGATGGCTGGTTGTTAGATTGATCCCTGCAGCCTTGCTCCCCCTCCGCTCCAGCTGTGTAAGGTCCTGTGAGTCAATACACTGTACGGGACGTGAGTTCCATCGCCAGAGCAAAGGAGGAGAGATGCTGCAGGGAGCAGTCTAACAACCAGCCGGCTTTGAGGTTCAGGTGAGTATATCTTTTTTATTTTACACCCTTTGAAAAAAATGAGCACTTAACTAGTGCAGTGCAGTGGTAGCCCCACTGCAAGGGTTAAGATTATTTCTGCCCTTTAAAGTCAAAAGCTATTTCAAATGCTGGTTAAATCACTTACAATGGATGCTGATGTGCAAAAGTTTTAGTTTCCTGTAGAATAAATTGGTCCCCTGAGCTCTGGTCCTGATATCCTGTTACAGGGTGGCTCCTTGCTCTTGTAGGGTACTATGGAGCCACTCTTTTGTGTGCTAGTAAGTCTGTATATCCATAAGCAAAGCAAGGATAGACTCTCCCCTCCTCCCTGCATCTCCCATTTCCAGGGTAGTAGATGGACAGCTGCTGCAGTCTGCACTGTCCCTGATCAGTGCACAAGAAGTTCAGGGAAGCAGAGCTGAGAGAGTTGGAGTCAATGGTTCAGAAACATGATGACTGTAGGTGTTTGAGCAAAAATGTATAGAAATACTTTGAGGGGCAAAGTATATTTGTTTGATCTGGATTTATTATTGAATAAAAGTTTGAGAGTTTGATACAACTTTAAGAGTGCTTTTGTCAGTATGCTACAGATTTGAATGTCTAAGGAAAAATAAAACAGGAAAATAAATATATAAACATTTCCACAACAGCATAAGAAGGAGTCTGCAATGTTGGCTGGTTTACTGGCGCAGATTGGCCTTGTTGAAGACTGTGCTCCAGGTTTGTCATATAGTACAGCTAGACCAAGTGCTGGTATGGTGACCTGGCGCAGGCTGTAGTTTACTACCAAATGCATTAGGTCATGGCAGCCCTGATTTGACAAGTGGATAAATCGATGGTGGGGGTTAAATGGCAATATGCATTCTTGTTAAGATACTTACATAGAGCACTGACAACTGATGGGCTACATATTTATGGCTTCCTAGGTGTTTCACATCATCTTCCAGCTGTTGGCTCAAAACCAGAAGCTGATTAAGTTTTCCTATATGAGCAAAATAATCTATGTGGAAATAAACAGAATGAAAGGCAATAAGAAGTTGAGTCATATAAAAAAAATCCCTTTGATCAAGGGACACATCTGTGATTACTTATTCATTTATAATAATATTCTGATGCTTTATTGTTATTTTGGAAAATAGATATTTATTTGAAATATTCTGGATGAAGAAATTCACATTTGTTTCTATTTCCTCTTACCGTCAATTGGAGGTCTCTCCAAAATCTCAACAGGCCTTTCATGTATGATGTATACTTCCACCCTCGGAAAAAGGAGAGATAAACCTGAAGTGTCCAGATAGTCCTGGTGTAGACAAGGAAAAATTAACACTAACTTCATGGTACAGAAATTAAAGGAAATATCTATTACTATTATAATATGACTAAAAAGAGTGCTGTGTGAAAAAGACTCCGGGAGGGAATTTATCATAGCAGTTGAGAGTGTTTGAACTCGCATATAGGCGTATGAGATATATTTGCCCTAGATTTATGTTGCTAGTGTAATGTTGTTCATGAATGAGGGTAAATAGACTCCAGGAAAGAAGACTCGCAACTCCAGGCAAAAAAGCATAACTGTCGCATCTTGAAGAAGTGGTTATAGGGACTTCTTAAGTAGCGATTGTTTTGTTAGGTGATGCTCCAATTTTAGACAGCCGCAGGACAAGTGCCGATGTAAACAGTTGGGAACTTTAGCAAAACAGCCGCAATCGGGGAAAATAGTGCAAGCTCTGGTTAAAACGGGCGCACATGTTAGAAGGAGCAGCTAAACAGATTTGCACCAAAAATTATCTAAGAGCCTAAAAACAGCTGCAATTGCTTTGATAAATTCCCCGTATCATGTTTAGTGATGTAGATCTTGCTGGGAGCATCAGATTCAAGTTTGTTTGTGGACTGTACACCCCAATTTGATACTGTCATGGACTGGTTTGAAAAACAATTGGACAGATTTTCATTAGAAGGGGTCTTATTTATCATTGGGGTTCATTTACTAAAGGAGTGATACATGTTTCCCTTGCAAAGTGAATTTTTACTCTGCATCGGAATGTTCTCTTAGCTTAGTAATATGTAAAAAAAACAATTACTTAGCTTTGTAAAAATGTAAAAAACTGTATTTTCCTTGCTAATGACTGGATGTTTTAAAAGAGAACTAAAGTCAAAATTTGCTTTGCTTTAATCCTCTTTTTAGTACATTTACTAAAGTACTTCTGCTACTGCCTGCTATTTGCTGACAGTGCAGAGCCATGCTGCAGACGGGAAAGATCCCAACAATATTGTCAGGATCCACCCCACTGCCTGATTGACAGCTGGCTCTGCTTCTCTAGAGCCAAAGCCAGCTGTACCTGCCCCTCCCCTGTCTGTTCCTCCAATGAGCGCTGGAGGATCGGAGCGGGAGGAGGGGAATCCCTGCAGGGAGCGGTGACTAACAGTCACTGCTCTCTGCAGGGAGAAGACCATGAGCTGAGCAATCAGTGGTTTGTGATCGCTCAGCTCTCAATCTATAGAGTTGGCATGTGGTAGCTGCAGGGTCACACACCAGCTCTAAGTATTGGGAAGAGTAGATTTTCCGCTCTCAATACCTCTCCTTTACGACAGCAGAGCTTCACCTCATTCACTAAGCTAAGGAAAATTCCCTTGCAATGTAAACAGTTTATACTGCTTTAGTAGACCAACCCCATGGTGTCCTCCATTAAAGTTGAACTCAAGTCACTTTTTTTTTTAAACTTTGGATACGTTTTCAGTCAGTTTTTTTTTAAAATTGCTGCCTATGTTGCCACAGGAGGGACTTCCCCTCACTTCTTGGTTGGTAACATCTCCATCAGGGACACTTTTTATTGTCACCAGGACAGGAAGTGAGAGGAAGTCACATGTTTTCAGGCATTCACAACACAGGGTTGTGTTTTTCTTTTGCAAATATAGAGAAATAAGCCCACAATTATATAATTGGCAGTATTCACTAGAAGTGGTTAAAAGATTTTATTTTTGAAGAAAAAGATTAAGCTGTTTTTAGCCTTTTGAGTTATTTAGTTATCGAATCATTACCTCTAGACACGCTGTAGGTTCCGGTAAGTGGGCCAAGCACTCTTTCATTCTTTCAAGAAGTTCTGAACCTAAAATAGGTTAGTAAGGATTATCTCGTTGTGATTTTATTTAGTCTGTACATTCTAAACAATTTATAAGATCTTGCAAGACAAAAGCAAGAAACCTGAATCCTAGTACAGGATTAAAAAACCAGCTGAACAGAGTCTGGCCGTCTAATCAAGGCTGAACATTCCGGTGTTTCCATGTAACCTTTTTTAACCACTTATATTATTTCTAGCAACTTAATAAAAAGTGGGGATGGACCAATAACGATACTAGTATCAGTATTGGTGCCAATACTGAGTAGTTGGGTGAGTACTCGTACTCGTACTCGCCCAAATGCTCCCAATGCCTATCCTGATACCAGAACTTCCGGTATCAGAAAGCTGGGCAGCTAGTCATTACACGTTGCCCTGCTTCCTGATTGGCCAGGAAGCCAGCTCCATACTCCCTCGTCATCAGGGAGCATGGAGCTGGCTTTCCAGCAGCCAATCAGGAAGCCGAGGGGTTGGTAGGTTGGCAATGGCTCATCCACCCCCCCCCCCCCCCCAGGTGGCGAGTAATTACACACCGCCCAGCTTCCCTTATGGGACTTCCAGTATCAGTATTCGGTATCGGCGAGTACAGGGAAAAAAATATCGGTACTCGTACTCGATACCGAAAAACCGTCATCGGTGCATCTCTAATAAAAAGACATTTTAAAAATCCAATGCCAAGAGAGGGAGGGATATCTTAGATATCTTTCCAAACGTAAAGCTGGCCATACACTGTTAGAATTTTGGTCGAAATTCTAACCATGGCTAGACAATCGTTGACTGGAAAATTGAAGGTGACAGGCGGAAAATTATCAGCCAAGCAGTGATTGTAGCCAATCAGCTATTCTAACAGCTGCGGGTGCCTCGGCTATTGAATACAATGGCCCACAGGGGAGTTTCCTCCATCCACGCTATTTAGTGTGGATGGGGGAATTGAGAGGCTTTCTCAGCCAAATGAGAAAAAAACCTATACATGTATGGTAAGTTTAAGACTGTGTACGAAATGAAAGGATGTCTGTTTGAGAATTCCAGGCAGTGAAATATCTATCCGCCCTCAATTGTATCACTGTGCTGACAAGACCCATTGAAATGTTCTGCCTAATTCTAGAGATAGATAGATGTTGGCAGAGCATGTGCTATGAAATACCCATTCCCTATTCTCTACAGAAAAAGGAACAATTGTTTTTTCCACATGCTCCAAATTTCTGTATCCAATACCCAATAGTAAGAAGTGTTTATCTGCCTAAAGGGAACCCCTACGATGCGGGTGATATGTGACCACTAAAGCCTGAGCACAGGGAAAGACTTCTTTTTCATTCAGTGGTCTTTTATATTGGGAAATATGTCTAAGGTAACAAACTCTTCCCTGAAGTGTTCCTTATAGCTTGTAACGTGACTCTAGAACGGCCATGCTGCTTCAAGGAACATGACATTTTCTGCTGATGAGTACAAACATGAAAAGGGTCAGATTGGTTCATTTAACTCACCAAGGGTGTGAAATATGTCCGACTCTCCAAAGTTTATGTCATCTGCAACTTGCTCTTGAAGCTGGTCAGAAAAATATACAATAGGCAGTAAATGTTTCTGTATCATCTGTCAGTTCCCAAATCCCAATCTGTTTTGAGAAAACTTAAAGTGGAAGTTTAGCCTGGGGACTGAGGAGGAGACAACTGAAGGGACCGGTCTAGCAGCCAGCCAGATCCGAGATTCAGGTCAGTATTTTCATCCCTAGATAAAAATGAGCACTTAACCCTTGCAGTGCTGAGGTAGCCCCACTGCAAGAGTTAAGAATATTTATTAGGGATGCACCGATACCGGATTCTCTGTATCGAGTACGAGTACTGATACTTTTTTTTTTTGGTACTCGCCGATACCGAATACTGATACCGGAAGTCCCATTAAGGAAGCCAGGCGGCGTGTAATTACTCGCCACCTGGTTTCCTGATTAGCCGGGAAGCCGTGTGGCGTGTAAAGACTCGCCACCCGGCTTCGATTAGCAGGGAAGCCGTCTCCATGCTTCTAGTCACTACATGACAAGAAAGCATGGAGCCGGCTTTCTGGCCAATCAGGAGGCTGGGCGCCGTGTAATGATGCGACACCCGGCTTCCTGATTGGCCAGGAAGCCGGCTCCATGCTCCCTCGTCATGAGGTGATGAGGGAGCATGAAGCCAGCTTCCCAGCCAGTCAGGAAGCCGGGCACCGTGTAATGACTCGCTGCCTGGCTTCCTTATACCAGAAGCTCAGGTATCGGTCTAGGCATCGGAGCATTTGGGCAAGTACGAGTACTCATCCAAATACTCGGTATTGGCACCAATACTGATACTATATACAATGTACTCGCCCAAATGCTCGACATCGGCACCGATACCGATACTAGTATCGGTATCGGTGCATCCCTACTATTTATCCCTGGAGTTCTTCTTTAAGGGCCCATTCACACTATGTCCGGATCATCTCCAGACCAGACCAGATTGTTTCCGGACTCAAAATGCATCCTAATGTATCCCTATGCTATTTCTGGCCTCTGTTCCCACCAGCGCAGTCCATTCCAGACCAGAAAAATACTGCTTGTCCTATTTAGTCTGGTCTGGAATGCACTGGAACGCATAAAATGCATTAAAAATGCACTGGAACGCACATGTAAGACCATTTTAAGCAAAAAAAAATTCAAACGCAGCAAAATTGCGTTAAAAACGTGGCAAAAAAGCAATGCACTATGTTCCAGATCTGGTCCAGAAAATGGTGTGCACCTGCTCTAAAGTGTAAGTATTGCAAAAACATTTTTGTTCCTTTTGCATAGAATATAGAAGGATTAGAACCACTGCCATGTTTTTATGTCTGTCTGTGTGCCCACTAGGTATTGGTCCTTGGTGTCATCGAGACAGAAAGTGATCCAAAATGTTAGTGTTGTTCCCAGAACAAGAAGTGAGAATATATAATTCAATGGGTACACCTGTTTTGATGACAACTGTCTAATGCTGGATATACACGGTTCTTTTTTGTTCATTCAACCTGCAGAGTGAACAAAAGAAATAGAACAGATTCCTCCATCCACACTGAGCAGCATGGATGGACAAATCTAACACTGTTTCTTTTGTATTCTGACAGCAGCGCCGGCCGCAGTCAGAAAACCTAAACGGTGCTTTCAGCTGGTTGGCTGTAAACACCATTTGGCCAAAGAGTTTCCAACATCTTACGTTGGCAAAAGTCATCATTATCTAAGTAATGACTGCTGCCAATGGAATAGGGTCACCAACACAGCAAATTTCACCCGTGTGTATCTTACTTAAGAGGAAAATTTCCCTTACTTCATAAATAATCCCCAATTTCCTGCTGTGCCTCTGGGACAGGAAATTAATGAAAATCTCCCCAATGGGACAGAGCTAGCAAGAAGATTTTAAGCCTTCTGTACTCTATCCAATTAAAAAAAAAAGTCAATCCATACACTTTAATTAGGGATACACAATATAAGGTGTGGTGGAAGCATTGTAAGCACAGATAGTTTGAAGCAATGGCCTTACCTAGGCAGCATTCTTGTGGTTTGAAGCAGCTTCACATACTAATGACTGAATTAAAACTACCATTGGGATATCTAAATACAGTAAACTCGCTGTTATCCGGTATTCAACTAACCAGAACTCTCATCTAACCAGAAAAAAAATCTGTGTACTCACTGTTCTGCTGATCTGCGGCATGTATTATCCTGGAAACGATCGTGTACCTATTTGTCTTAAGTGTGTCTATTTGTCTTAATTTGCTTTGATTACTGCATTTCAGTATTAATATTAAGTCAATGCAGATTTTATGTTATGGTATAGTATGGGGTATGGCATTAGTTAGACCTATTTTTTATAGTAATTCTCAAGCAACCAGAAACTACATGTATCTGGATTCTACCAATCTCTGTGGATGCCGGATAATGGGGAGTTTACTGTACTTGTTTAGGGCTTTGCATTTGTTTACCTAATGTATGCAATTACATTACTTTATCGCTGATTCTCCATTAAAATGAGAATCTGTGGAAATATTTAACTCTACGGAGATAGGCAAAATCTACCCTTGTAGTGGGGGGCCCCTGCACTGAAAGGGTTCATTTCTTGTTATGTCTAGGGGGCAGGTGAAGAAGCTGTCATACTTACCTCACTCATTGCTCTGGAACTCTCCACTTCTCCCTGATGCTCCAGGATGTGGGCAGTCCCTTGGCGTCAATCAGATACAATGCAGGGCTATGAACCCTGCATTGTATGTGAAGCCGGCAAGCTTGAGACCGTGGCCAGTCGTACAGATGAAGGGAACCTGCCGGAGGGGGAATAAGATATGTACTACTTCTTATTCCTCTACTAATCCTCTACCCCTAAACGTAATGAGAAGTTAACCCTTGCAGAGCCGAGGGGCCTCACTGCATGGGCAGGTTTTTTTCTAAGTCCCAGAGTTCACCTTTAAATTTGAGATGTATGAGCATCATCCAAAAACCCTGACCAAGTACAAAAGGTGACTAAAATATTAAAGAGTGGGAATTAAATGCCAACTGCATATCTAAATGTTTTTGCTTAACATTCTATTCTACCATAATACAATGTTATACAATCTTATAAATATGTTTGGAGTGTCAGTGCCTAAAAACTAGTTCAAAGAGTAGGATTTGTTCTGAATACTTTTGTAAGACACTACATGTATAAATATGAGAATATCCATATGTATATTATCCTTCTTGCTTAGCAATGCTGCATATTGGTTGTGTTTTACATCTCTTCTTCTTACACTGCAAGTTTGTGGGTTAGCCTTGACCCATAATGAGTCTAATGGGCCAGCTTAGAACCCTAATTATGGGCTAATGCACCTAGCACAGCCATTAACTTTGTATGTTTTAATACTTTGAGGGATCTATTTCACAAAGCTCATTACCCTACAAATATCTGTGAACGCTTGTTTTGTGTGGCAAAAGACAAATGTTTTTGTTTTTTTTATAGTTTGAACCAAATAGTACTCACCTGCTGTACTTCACCTCGGATGACAATATCAAGCTGTGAACACAGTGAAAACATCTCCAGAGCTACCTGCTTGCAGCTCATGTGTATTGGCCACAAAGGTTTCTTCACATTGACGGTCACTATGAAACAAGCAGAAAATGCAAATGAGAACCAAACCTTTATCAACGCACAAAGTCATCTGTCAAGTGTGTTTAAAGGGTGTGAGTTCCCGTGAAAAGCTAAGTATGGCCATCACATGGCACGTATGTGGACAAGCATACATGTGGTATATGTGATGATATTGAAATAAAGCGCAAACAAATATATGTGAAGTATGTTTGTTGCGATCACCTACAGGTGACATACACTGTCACAGCATGACATAGATGGTTTTATTTATATCTCATGCGGTTATTGTATATTCTTCATAAAAGTGACTACAATTCTCTCATAATAACATAACCTGCCTGGTGCTTTGTTCTTCAGACATGAACAGACAGAACTCACATAACCACAAACAGCAATCCCTTCATTGTACACGGCATGCTGCCCTGGACCAATACACTACCTTTACTATGTGAATGGTAGAGGCACGGCTGGCGCAGAGGCTGAGATTGACTGACAGCAGCCATCCTTACATAATCCACCAAGCAAAGGGAGGCTTCTTCTGAAAGCTGCAAGGGAAGGCTGAAATGTATGCAGCGTACAAAGCATGCAGAGTCTATTTTGTCTTCAAGGATGTGGAAACAGCAGAATGATGCTGGCTGGATTGTGCTCAGCCAATAGCAGCTGGTCTCTGAAAAGGATGTGCAGAAAGCATGCTCTATTAAACAGTGCAGAAGAAACAGGAGAGGATGAGTAGAGGACTTTCCCTGAAAGCATCCAGACACAACCTTCTGTAGTCTCACTTTACTTTTTCCAAAGCCATAAAGTAAAAATGTCTGATTGGTATTTAGTATTTACTAAAGAAGTCAAATACATTTTGGTTTACTTTGAACACACAACGCGTGTGCAGATGGACTTAATGAGGAGCAATTTACTTTGTACATGATTAGATAATTAAAGTGATCACAATGCCAATCACAGTAAATCTATCATATGATCAACAGAACCCCAGAACATCCAATCACAGTAAATCTATCATATGATCAGCAGAAACCCAGAGCATCCAATCACAGTAAATCTATCATATGATCAGCAGAACCCCAGAACATCCAATCACAGTAAATCTATCATATGATCAGCAGAAACCCAGAGCATCCAATCACAGTAAATCTATCATATGATCGGCAGAACCCGGAGCAACCAATCACAGTAAATCTATTATATGATTGGCAGAACCCCACAGCAACCATACACAGCAAATCTATCATATTATCGTCATAACCCAACAGCAACCAATCGGTATACTGAGACGCCACAGTATACCGCGAGCTACCGCTCGTGGTATACTGAGACGCCGCAGCTGAAACGGATCCCGACAATTATGCCGGGATCCGCCCAGCTGCGTGAGTGACAGCTGGCTCTGCCTACCTAGAGGCAGAGCCAGCTGTACCCGCCCCCTCCCCTGTCCGATCCACCAGTCAGCGCTGGCGGATCGGAGCGGGGAGGGGGGAATCCAGCCCCTCCCCTGTCACGGCATAGAGCTGTGACAGGATCGAGAGGTGAGAGAACGCCGGTATATGTTCGCTCACTTCCCGATCTACTGAGCCGACCTGTGACAGTCTCATTGTCACAGGTCGGCTAGAACTATGAGGTGAGTGAAAAGCACTCACCTCATAGTTCTCCTTTAAAACATTGAGGGGGATGTATCTACACTGGAGCAGACAAATTCTGGAGCAGTTACCCATAGTAACCGCTTCTATCTTTTATTTTCAAAGCTTAACGGAACAAACTGAAGAGAGAAGCTGATTGGTTACTATGGGCAACTGCTCCAAATTCTCTCTGCTCCAGTTTTTATAAATTGCCCTCACAGAATAGTTCAGAAAATGTGGTGTTGGCATGGGATATGTAGGGAAGCTACCATGGCACCTCAGAGAAGCAGTGTGATTATGACACTGCTCTCCATAAAGAGAAGAGACCAAGAGCAGTTGGTCAACAGTCACTGTGAAAAATGATGGGATTGAAAAGGTATAGCAAGAGCCCTGCGAACATGTGACCACTAATCAGTGGTCACATGTTCGCAGGGCCATGCTATAGGACAGTTATAGTGTCCCATGCAAGGTCTAAGCTGCACTTTTCCAGCACTTAAATTGTACATTGTTATACAGGTCCATACACCAAACCACGAAGAAGAAATGGAGGAGAGAAGGACAGAGGAATCTGGTTCTATATAGGGACAGTCCCTACAAATCAGGGACATTAGGAGCTATGACAAGTACAGCGATATTTCTTATCAGTCACAAAGCTCCTCCCTTTCCCCCCCTCACTGGAATTGACACATGACAGCAGTCCCCGCCCCCTCAATACGTGTGCTCAGAGGCTGATCACGTGACCACGTGGCTCCGCAGCGTGTGCGCGATGTTTATCCTCCGGCTGCTGAGGGGATGTCACGCTGTGCGGAGGGTCAATTTGGCCTGCGGTAGCTCTCGGTATAACGTGGTGTCGTTGCTCAGTCGTGAACGGCTTTGTACCCCCGGGCTCCGCACGTTATGGAGCAGCACACCATGCAGGAAGGGTCGGACCACGGGCCACTGGGATGGGGGGGATAACGGGGACTGGAGCTCCGGCGAGGAGGATGAAGAAGACGACGAGAATGTGGAGGAACTTTTAGTGTCTCGGACGCCCAACCTCTATGGAGCACAGAAGATTGTCATTGTACATCCAGACGTTAAATGGGGGGATAAGAGGCAGCGTGACACCACTGGTAATGATAACCATACAAAGGAGCGATGAGGAGGAGAGCGGGGTCACTCCTGTGTCAAATGTGACTTATCACCAATGAGATCTTCCTATGTACCATCTTTATTCCTATGTGCAGTAGCCTTTAGACCAGGCAGAAGTCACAACTTAAAGGAGAACTATGAGGCGAGTGAAAATCACTTAGCCTCATAGTTCTAGCCGACCTGTGACAATGAGACTGTCACAGGTGGCAGAGCCAGCTGTCACTCAAGCAGCTGGGTGGATCCAGACATTAATGTCCGGATCCGTCCTGGCTGCGGCGTCTGTTATCTCGCCGTATACTGAGCTTAGGGTGACGGGAGGACGCTAGTTTGTGTCCTCCCGTTACCCTTAGAACTATGGGGTAAAGCCCTGACCCCATGGTTAATTCTGCTCAATTAAAGTGACAACAAACTCAGGAGTTAGATATTAACTGCATTCAAGTACCTGGCTAAAAATGTTATTAACCCTTGTATTGGGGCTACCCCAGCACTGCAAGGGTTAACTTTGTTTTTTGACTAGAGTAAAAAAAAGTTATACTCCGCTGGTTCTCCTTCAGAGGTTAGCCTCTGGAACGCACTGTATCGCAACTCGGCCAGCTCCCTGTGGTAGGGGCTCTGGCGGTGCATTGAAGTCACTGGCACAACAGCCACACACCCCCTCCCGCAGTGCCATCACCCGCATCAGAATGTGTGGCACTTTAGTAGTGGCAGTGCGATCTACAAAAATAGTGCTTGCAGCATTTTTGCAGATCACACTGGACCGGAACGCAGGCACTAATGTGCCACATGTTTGGGGGCGTGGCTGCGGTGCCATTGACTTCAATGCACTGCCACATCCCTGAACGCAGGGAGCCGGTCGAAGTGCGTTCCAGAGCCTGACCACTCTGGAATGCACTGTTTATGGTGCGTACCGGCCCTCAGACCAGTCCCTGGAGCATCTCTTCCCCTCCACTGCAGCAGTCTAAGGATCCTAGAATCACCACATCCAATACAATGTATAGGACATGAGGACACTGCAGCTTAGGAAAAGGGAGCACTGCTGGCTCTGAGGATCAGGTGAGTATAACTTTGTTTTTTCTTTTGACCCTAGGCAAAACCGAGCAGTTAATAAAATTTGTGCCCGGGAGTTCTTCCTTAACTATTAACAAAACTGCATTACTCAGCTGTAGATCTGCAAATCATCTCTGAATTGGTGCTGTCACTGTCCTTCCTCCTGGAGGGTGGATACTATTGTTCCCCATGGCCCCTGTGTGTGTGTTGTAAAGTAGTCACCATTCCAAGATCACTCAGATGATGACCTCGTGTTTAGTTTACTAATTTATACTGTAGCCTATCACGGGAGAGAGCTTGGAGCGATTGCTACTTTATAAACACATACACTACCGGTCAAAAGTTTTAGAACATTTTCCCAGTTTTTATTGAAGTTTACGCAGTTTAATGTCTCAATGTTCTCTAAAAATTAAAGCATAGGACAAATTAACAATTGGACATCCAAATTGAATCATCCAGTTAATCCCAAACCAGCTCGATGGGGTCTAAGTCTGGAGACTGTGTTGGCCATTTCATGATTTGAAGCCTACTGTCTTGTTCTTTTCTAATAAGATAGTTCTTACACAGCCCGGAGGTATGTTTTGGATCATTATCTTGCTGTAGTATAAACCCCTGACCAACCAGGCGTACACCAGAGGGTATTACATGGCACTGCAAAATGCTGCTGTAAAAGTTTTGGTTCAGGTGCCACTCACTCTGCAAGTCGCCAACTCTGGATTCAGCAAAAGTGCCCCAGACCACCACGCATCCTCCATGTTTGACATTGGGACCATCCTTTCACCTACTCGACAGCGTACAAAAACCCTGCCTGATGGACTGCAGAGCTCCGATTTTAATTAATGGGTCCATAAGACCTTCTTCCAGTCTACAGTAGTCCACTGGTGGTGCTTCATAGTCCAGATAAGCCTGTTTTTCTTACTGCCACTCGACCTGTTAAATCCGCAGCTCAAAGTCTTCTCTTCATGGTTGGAACTGAGACTTGCTTCGAAAAGCTGTGCTTGAAGCTGTTGTCCTGTCAGCCACCTGTCACGCAAACTTGACTCTCAGAAACCTGTCTACTGATTCTGTTGTGGCTTTGTGTCTGCCAGACCTCTTCCTGTCAGATTTTCCCCCAGTGTCCAAGTGCCTTTTAATGATGTAGGAAACTGTATTCGCTGACACCTTGGCTTTCTTTGCAATTTCTCTCAAGGAAAGACCTACACTTTTAATGGTTATAATGGTCTGTCTTCCTTCTTTTATTCATTTGGCTTTTTCTCACCATTTTGAGAGTGATGTATACTACTTCCTGCAGTACAATACTGCCCAAATATTGTTTAAGACTGCGTAGTAACACCCTCTGGCAGTTTACTGCTTACTTTTTGTACCATTTCAGGTTATTCACTGGACTTGAACTGCTTACATTTCAGTAAAAACTGGAAAAATGGGAGTGTTCTAAAACTTTTGTCCGGTAGCGTAGGGACCATGGGGAACAAAAGTAGCCACCCCCCAGAAGGAAGGACAGTGTCAGCACCAATTCAGAGATAGATACGTTGTTGATCTACAGCTGAGTGATACACAAATAAGATACATTTTTGTTAATAGTTAAAGTGACATTAAAGGATCATTTTTATTTTTGTTAGCACTTACCCTAAATTATGTCTCTTAATCCGATCTTCCTCTTCTTTCCTGTTGTTTTCAGCGGTGTGGCGGCTCTCCGATCCAGCGCTGACTTCTCTCTGCTTGCTGGCACTTCCTGTCCCACGTTGTCTGTGCGGGTGCATGTGTCGATAGACTTACCTTGCGTCTCTGCTCGTCTCCCGGCCAAAAATCCAAACTGCGCATGCGCCCACCCCAAGGTGCTTTGCGGCCACCCAAGCAGTTTCGGATTCTTGGGCGGGAGCGCGCAGCGAAAACAAGGTAAGTTTAAACCTCTGTTAAAGCGGGTTTTTTTTTTTACTTTTTGCATATATCTACTGCTTGCTAGCAGTAGAAATAGGCAAAAAAACGGAGGGTTTAGAAACCCTTTAAGGTACTTGAATGTATTTTTAAGATTTAACTCCTGAGTTTAGTGTCACTTTAGGAAACACAGCTATGTTTCTTTCCTGCCCCCAACCTGTGATAGGGCAGTAACAGATAAATGAGGTAATATTTCTGATCTCTCCTCCTGTCAGCATTTTTTTTTGTCCACACATTTGAATGCAGGACATCTGTTGAGAAGACGAAGGAAGGGTTGCAGAAAATGTGAGAGCTCTTGTACAGGGCAGGTGATGACGAGGGTAAAATTGGGAAAAAATGTTAGTACATGTCCTAATCGCATTTTATTTTTATTAGAAGCTTTGTCCATATGATTTTAAGGATTGGCCATTCTAGATTTAAGGAAAGGTTAACAATTTCGAGATGAAGGAAGGGAATTCAGAACAGAAAATCCAAAAGATGAGGGCTGCCGGAGAGAGAGCTGTGCATGGTATAAGGTTATTAGTGAGTCGGTTAGTGGAAGAACAGAAAGGGCTTCTGGGAGATATCTGTTGAGCGCATGAATATGGCTGGGACAGTTTTATTCTCCGGGTTAGATAGGAGTGTGAAATGACTGACATTGATGGACAACAGAAGAGGAGTGGTGTGAAGCATGGGAACATTTGTGTTTGACATGGGTGACAGTTTATTAATGTTGCACTTGTACCCTGCAAGCCCCCAGCCTCCTTACAGTAGGAGTCAGTTTTTAAGGAATAACCAATGCTAGTTGATGATTAGACTGGCGTCCGTTTGGACCTGGTTACCCCCAACTCTGACCTGGCCCGCAAAACAAACGGATCAGTGTTCTGTTTTGACAGACTTGATCGTGCTGGATAGGGGGTCATCTGATGTAAACAGACACAAGTCCATTTGCATTGGATTTTTCCCATAGACCAACATGGGTCCAGTCATTTCAGTTTTTCCCTCCATTGCAAGATTGCACAGCGGTGACATCCGACCTGTACTGCTCTGCTCAAGAGAGGATCCGTGCACAGATCCTCTCCTGATCAGTCTGTGTGAAAGGGGCCTAAATGTGCACTAGCATTCTGCCCATGTATATGACGCATGGTCAAGGTTTAGGAACTGGATTTCTACCTTCTGCTGGTAGGATTGCTAGCTTCACTGCTTGTGTTTATGGAAAATGATTACATTAGAAATAATTTGTTGCATTTTAGAGTAGAACTTCTGTTTATGTACAAACTGTTCTTACTAATGGCCTTGTCCTTCTTTTTCTTTCTCCAGCTGAACTTTTGGTTGCTGAAGCAGTCGCTCTAATACACAGTATCCCTAACTGGATAGTTGTGGATAAGCTAATCATGTCTACAAAATCACCTGATCATAAATACGTTTTTGGCAAAGGGAACTTTCAGACTCTTACAGGTAACATTGAAGTTGTTGTTTGCACTTTTGGTTTTTGCAGTGTATTTGGCTCCAGTAAGTTATGTCATTCCTGAAGAAATGATCCTAAACAAAGACTGGGTACTGAAGGTAAGAAACTTACTAGTAATGTTGAGGAATATTTGCCTACGGGCACTTGGTTTTTTTGTCAGGCCAAGTATTGTTACACATTTCATTAATTCGGGTATACATGGGTAGAATTTCACAAGAACGTTCCTACGAAAAATCACACTGGAACATTTGATGATGACATCAGAGGCTTGGCAATTGTTGTTCAAAGTTTCGTTTTTATTTAACATTTGATTTTGGAATGAATGGAGTTTTCTCAACGAAGACCACATTTAGTGTTAGAACTTCGTTCAATCGAGAAACATTTTCCAACATGCTCCTTCTGTGAAAGGGACAGAGAGGAGTGTTGATGACTGATGTAAAATCCTTTCTGTGGTCTCTCTCAGCTGCAGTTTGGATAGGGTCATGTTTCCTCCATTGGCAGAGAAGACATTTTCATAAGCAGCATTTTGTGTTTTTAGGTCAGGCACTTTGGCACTCCAGCCAAGCCCCATGAGGCATTGCGAGACTCTAATAGCCACATGCATGACTCGCAGAGGTATTGATGGGATCTGTAGTTTAATCACAGCTGGTGCACCAAGCTTGCCTAATCCTGTTCTAGACTCTACAGCTTGGAGGTATAGCTGCAGCCTCATAAAAGTATCATTCTATAGAGTGAGTTGGCAATATTTCTTGGTAAAGACCAAAATGCACAGACAAATTATTTATGTTTACTGGTCAGAAGTGATCATTCTGAACAATTATTGACTGTTTTTTTTTGTTTTTTTTTTGTCTTTTCTCAAACTGCTGCTGTCATTAGTGAAATGTGTAATAAAACAACTCAATCCGTTTTCTGGGTTTATAATCAAACTTGTAACTCCCTGTTTTCTTTTGTTATAGAAAAGATTAAAGCAATTCCTCAGGCCACTGCAGTTTTTTTGAATATTGAAAGAATATCTCCTTTGAGTGAGGTAAAGCTTCTTTATATGAAATGCCTAATAAAGACAAATTTCTTATTGTAACTGAAGCCATAAATAACTATTCTGAAATGGTACTGTGTCTTAAAATTTGTTCATAAGCTATGCAAATAAAGCAGATCATTCTTTCTTGTCCATTGACATACACAGGAAGTTTTAAACCTTCCAGCATGGTCAGCCTTAAGCTGGTCATACACTACTACATTTCCAAACAAACATTTGTAAGAAAGATCTTTCTTTGCCACCCTATGATGTCATCAGACACTTGATGAATGTCGAACGAAATTTTGTTTGATTCTATCATTCGATTTTGGAATGAATTAAGTTTTTGGTATGAAAACCACATTTACTATTAGAATTTCGTTCATTCGAGAAAAGGTTTCCATCCTTCGACTTTTTTTGTCACTGTTTTGAAATCGATTGTTGATTTGATCCCATCGATTAATAGAAAGTCGACCGACCGCACAGTTGTGGCGATAGCATGGTGACCCTCGGCACCGGGCTCCGTGTGGGCGCTTTCCAGACTTCCCTTTGGTTCAGTTAGATACAGAGCCCTATTTGAGGTCTGGAGCCCCTGGCATTGCAATTGCACGTGCACTGTCTGAAAATTCACTTAGTGACTAGGTCATTTGGGACAGCCACCAGGATATTTCTTATCTTTATTGGTGACTAGGCGCTGCTGTTTCCTGACGGCCTTGCAATGGAAGGGGTTAACACTGACATCATTCCGCTGGGTGGAGTGTTGTATGTATGTGCATTCTTCACTCTTTCTCATTAAAGAGTGTCAAGGCAGCATCGCCCCACTGCTTCGAAGAGCAACATGGAACTCTTCAATCTCTTCCTGCTGCTTCATGTGGTGGGGTTGGGGGGTAAAACGAAAATGGTCCTGCAGTGCCGGGTGCCCTCAGCACGCTTTTCACTAACGGGTGAGGGACTGCTTGTAGTGCGCCCCCTGATAGTGGAGATATGTTTTAGCCCCAGCTTCCTTCAGAAGAACAGATTCCCTTTTTGGAAGGGCACCCCGGCTTCTCGTTTCACCATCTCTAGGTGGCTTAGATAGACCATTGTTCAAGCTTATGGTCTTAACCCTTTTATTGCCATGGAGGGTTACGTTGAAACAGAACTGTTGCAGTAGTCCAGCTCTGTAACCCTGGTGTCCACTGCAGTTTCAGTGGCTGTAACTTTATGGTCGCTTCAGGGACCAAAACCTTTTAGGCACCCGGTTCCCATCTAATTATAAATGACAAACTAACAAGCCACAATCCCACCCATTCATAAAATATACACCACTCCCCAAGGTTGCCACTCACTGGGACTGTAAATAAACCCGTCGCAGCTGACAATCTGTAGTAGCATGGGGGAGCTTAGAATGGCCATAGTTGTATCTAATTCATAAAGAATCCCTTATGCCACTGGAGCTGTTACCAGGAGTTTTGTTCCCTAGTAACAGTACTTTAAAAGAGAACTATGGGGGTAAGTGTTTTTCACCATAGTTCTCTTTAGGGTCACGGGAGGACATATACTAGCGTCCTCCCGTGACCCAAAGCTCAGTATAAAGCGGGCTACAGCTCGCTGTATACTGAGACCGCCGCAACCGGGACGAATCCCGACATTACTGTCGAGGTCCACCCAGCTGCGTGAGTGACAGCTGGCTCTGCCAATCTAGAGGCCGAGCCAGCTACACCCGCCCCCTCCCGTCTGTTCCTCCATTCAGCGCTGGAGGATCGGAGAGCGGACGGGGGAAGAAAAAAATGCACATATTTTGCACTGTGTTGTGGTGCAGATACAGGGCTGTGTGGGGTACAGATAAGGGTCAAAGAAATAAAGCAGGGTAGAGGGATTGCTTTCTAATAGGGAGGTAATCAGTAAGCATGTGTACATTTCGGAGGTGTTCCTAACATGAATGGTGAGGCTAACGAAGAATAGAATTCTAACCTAATGTGAGGCAGTAATCATGGGTGAGTAATAAATCCAGATGACTGAGGTGTTTATAAAATGTATCATATTTGCCCTGTACTGTAAGCATCCACTGCTCAGCTTCCAGTATTTTGTCAACTTCTGTTTTTCTATTCTACTTCAGTAGGGCAGCGTTCCTGTTACCAAAACCGGGGAATGGGGCTTTTTGCTGCATTTAAAGAGGAACTTTACCAATATCTTTAAAATAACAACAAAGACACCTTTAGAAATGTTTAGTAATGACAAGCTACAAACACATCTAGATAATTTTCAGCTTTGTATTCTTTGCATACCTTATTTCTCTTTTCTTCCCCAGTCTTCTGACAGTGGCCATGTTAACTAAGGACAGGTTACTAGCTCTCCCTTTACTTCCTGGAACTCTGGCATATGTGACTATAACATGTGGCAATGCGCTGCTGATGTAACCTTCCCAGGATGCAAAGCTTTGGCACATTACATCATTTGTGCCAGAAGTGGACCAGGAAGTAGATTAACTCCTGTTTGTAAGTTAATTAAAAACTAATGAATGTAAGATGATCTTAAATCTGCATGCTGATGTGATTTTTAGTGAAAGGGGGTAAAGGTCCGCTCTAATAGTGTGAAGTCGTACTACAACCTCAATTCTAAAAAAGTTGGTACACTGTGTAAAATCTACATAAAAAACACAATGCAATGATTTGCAAATCTTATAAACCCATATTTTATTCACAGTAGAAAATAGAAAACATCATGTTTAAACGGAGAAAATGTACCACTTTACATTAAAGGATACATTTTTTCCCCCTCCCCCCCATGTTAATGTCAGCACTCACCTTAACCCTTTCGCTGCCAAGCCCTCCGGAACATTTTTCAAATCAGCTGGCCAAGCCATTTTTGAATTTTCTGCAATTTTTTCCCATTGATTTGATTTTCCACTGCTGTGTTGTTAGTGTTTGTAAAAGACCCCCCAAACCATATATTTTCTGAAAGCGCAGGCCTGGTAGAATAAAAAGATGGTGATACTAAATTTGTAGGCCGTGCGATAATTGTGCAAATGTTTCTCAAATTAATATTAAACCGATAAAAATACACAATTCAATTGATAAAACACACTAAAATCACTATCAGCGCACAAAAAATAATAATTTTCTGACTATATCTAAAAGATAAAACTGTATTGAGTTAATAAATAACAAATATTTGCAAATTTAAAATTGCGCCTTTTGCGAAAAGGTAAAAAAATTACGGTACGCAAAACTGTAAAAAAGGAACTTATGTTAAAAAATTGTTTTCACACTGTGTTGGTGTTTGTGTTGTGATAAAATGATACAGGCGTATATTTATTGCAACACAAAGATCACAACGCATGGCAATGCGTCACAAAGCTTTGCCATGCG
>NW_017308521.1:49801-50631 GCF_000935625.1 Nanorana parkeri
GGGGCCGGTATTTTTAAAATTAGCGGTCAAGCCGCTGATGACAGCTATTAATTTAAAGGGGACAGTCTGCTGAACAGTTCTACTATAAGCTGATGGTCGTAAAGCGACCATCAGCTTATAGTAGAACTGTAAATGAAAGGGCCGTACGACGTACTGAGCTGGCCAGCTGGAAGCACTTTTGTAGCTCCGTACGACGTACGTCCTTGGCAGCGAAAGGGTTAAATGATGTCTCTTAATCCGATCTTCTTTCCTGATGTTTTCATCTGTACCTCCAGCGGTGCGGCGGCTCTCCAATCCAGCTCTGACTCCTCTGTCCTTGCAGGCACTTCTGATCCACGGTGTCTGCATGCGGGTGCACGCGTCCATAGACTTACCTTGCGTCTCTGCTCGTCTCCCGTCCGAAAATCCGACCTGCGCATGCGCCCGCCCCAAGATGCTTTGTGGCATTCCGGGACTAGAGAGTAGATCAAACGGAGATGGTGTACCTATCTCCCTTTAATCTCCTGTCACAGTGCCGTGCCGGTCCCGGTCGCATCGGGCACAGCGAATCTCGGGACCGGCAATGCCAGTGACAGCTGCTGGTAATACAAGCGATCGTGTGTCTCGAGACGCTCGATCGCTTGAATGTAAAGCTCGTGTAATTACAACGGCCACCCGGGAAGCTGCTCGTCGGGCTCCGCCGTCCTCTCCTGGCGGACGAGTGGATTTTTCAAGCCCTGGTGATTGTAATGTCTTCCTTTTATATTGTAAAGCGCTGCGCAAACTGTTGGCACTATATAAATCCTGTATAATAATAATAATAATATAGAATATTATAAAATACATGAGGA
>NW_017308521.1:50812-75918 GCF_000935625.1 Nanorana parkeri
AATACATGAGGATGGAGGATTTTAGATTTGGTATTTAAAAGATCATGATCATTTTAAAATGTATTAAATGTTAAATATCAACATATTAAAGGCACTAAAATTAATGGAAATAATTTTACTGTAAAATATATAATATACCGGGACTCAGTCACAGAATGGATATTTTACTCTAAAAACATAATGGGGTCAATGAAAACCGGGGTCATATTACTCCCCAACAAAATTCTAAAATAAGGATACCTCAATACATATATCCAGGGCTTGAAAAATCCACTCGTCTGTTGAAGTGATGTAGATTACATCACTTCTTGCATTCAGTGTCACTCTCTAGCTAGAGAAGCTGATGAAGCCGATCTCTGCTTCATCAGCTTCTCTGGGGGTCCCTAGGTGACATTAGGGGTCTTGGAGACCCCTGATGTCTCCATAAAGAGGACCTGTCATGTAAATTGGCTATCCCATAGGGGGCTTCTTAGCCCCCCATGTAATAGCAATAAAGTTGTGTGTAAAAAAAAAAAAAGTAATAAAAAAATTAAAGAATCATTAAAAAAATAAAGCATTAAAAAAGAAAACATTTTTTTAAAGTCCCCGCCCCCCACATACACACGCAGATATGCGTCGGGTACGCCTACGTGCGAAAACGACGATTGCGCCTATTGCGCACATGTTACATATCGCCGCAAACGTCGGAGTGAGAGCAATAATTTTAGAGCCATTAATCAGTGATAACACTAAACTGATCAGCAGTAAAAGCATTTTAATCATCGCCTATAGGTGATTTTTGCGGGCGCACGCAATTTTAATGCTTGACATGTTTGGTGTCTATTTACCCGACGTGACCCCGACTTTTATGTTTTACTAAAAATATGGGTAAGAATAAATGTTTTATAACATAACGTAGGGGAACTTATTTTTTTTTTACATTTATGGTACTTTTTTCATTATATAGTAAAAAAATAATTAACACCCCCCGTGGTGATTTATATACCTCCAAACGAAAGCTTTATCTGTCCCCAAAAAATGTTCGAATAAATTGCAAGGCTATAGTCTGGTCATGCTGACTGGTGACATTTTTGACTGACTGGTAAGACACCGTCAAATTTTTCAAGCCCTGAATATATCCAAACTAGAACATCCTTAACACCAAAACTTTTTTTTACTTAAGTTTTTTTTTACTTAAGTACTGTTACTTGGAAGTTGGAATAGCTCAACTACCAATCACTTCAAATACGACAAAAAAGACTCAGGACTGTTGAGCAGTTGGAATCCTAGATCAGGCAAGAATGGGACAACATTTCTCTCCCAAAAATCCAGCCACTGGTCTCAGTTCCCAGAGTGTTTGTTATAAGGAGAGGAGATGCTACACAGAGGTAAACATGGCCCTGTCCCTACTTTTTTAGAGACGTATTGCTGCCACGAATTTCAAAATGTCCTTATTTTTTTCTTAAATAATACATTTTCTCAGTTTAAACATTTGATATGTTTTCTATTGTGAATAAAATATGGGCTTATGAGATTTACAAATCATTGTATTCTCTATTGATGTAGATTTTGCACAGCGTCCCAACTTTTTTGGAATTGGGGTTGTATTTTTGTAAGATTTTATGGAAGTGTGTGTGTCATGGAACAGGAGATTTCTCTATCTAGCGGTTTGCCAAAAGTTTTGAATTTTAAATAATCCTTTTTATCTTAATACTTTTCTTTTAGATTTAGTAAGAATTGTGGAAGTTATGTTCTATTTATACAGTATGTGCTAATAATGATTTTAGTGTTTTTTTTATAGACGTTTTTGTAACTATCATGGGACATAAAAAAATCAAGAACACCTTTTTAATTCAACAGGCCCTGTGCTTTCAGAAAATATATGGTTTGTTCTTCTTTTACTAACTTTCAAAGCTGTAAGTGAAAAATTGCAGAAAAATAGCAAAAATGGTCCTGTCACCTGAGGAAAAAAAAGAGAAGCTGGGCCTGGCAGAGACAGGGTTAAGGATCAGGTTCTGTTCTTCTCAGGCAATGCTAACTCCAATAGGATAATGAGCGCCTCTTTGGCTTTTCAGCATCAGGCCTCTGTTTCCTAGATTTGTAGGGCAGCCATCTGTTCACATGTTCCCCAAGTTCTACCAAGAGCCTCATGTAATGCCAGCTTTGGACGTAAGGTCCTTCAGCTCTTTGAACTGCAGACAATGGTTCCCCTTACTGTTGTTTACGATGGGCCTGTTAGCAGTGGTTTTCTGTGTTGCCCACCCTACTCAGCTGGACCGCTTTACTGGTCCCAAAGGTTTACGGCTTTCTGCGTGCCTTAATGGACGAGAAAGAAAATAAAATTTGTGTACTCATGGTAAAATCCTTTTCTTGGAGTCCATTGAGGGAAACCGGACCCATCGATCTGTGTTTTTGATCATGTTCTTAGTACTACTTTGCTACAAAACTGAGGCATGCCAGTAGTAAGAGGTTATACCCTGGGCAAGCCTACAGTTCTTATTCTTTATAAGTGTATATATAAGAACTCATACCTTCAGTATAACCTGAAGGCTTGAGTTCCTGTGTCTTTCAATAGGATCTCTGTACTACCGTAGAATCATTTTCTTGGAGTTCATTGTCCTTTAACATTAAAGTAAACTTGTTACAAATCTGGATATTTCAAACTAAGCATAATATAATAGGAAAAGTCCTAGGCAGAGGTTACCTTCAGTGGAACATTCATGCCCAAATATTGGAATATCCAGAGAGCTGGGCAGCTGATGTAATGGGAATCCTCATTGACCAACCATTATTTGTCTAGTTTTGGCTGTCTGCATACATAAACAAATCTTAGATGTTGGGCTGATGGTTTGGTTCATCTTATCCCTCTGCATGCTTGGTCTTATGCTAGTGAGCACACCTTATCTACTAAATGCATGTTATTTGTTTTGAAAATGTAAAAACTTACAAAATCTTAGTGTTTTTAGATTCTTTTAATGAACCTTGGTTATTCTTTGTTTAATTTACTATATATTCACTCACAGAATGAACTGGAGGCAGCATGGGGAGTGAAAGTTTTTGACAGATACACAGTGGTCCTTAATATTTTCAGATACAATGCTCGCACAAGAGAAGCTAAGCTGCAGATTGCACTGGCTGAACTTCCACTACTAAGGTTAGACACAGTGTAATTATTACTACTTGTTATGCTTTATAATTGGCTATTTAAGTCAGGGCAGCAGATTACCAAGACACACTGTCACTTTGCCCATTAAAGGAGAACTATGAGGTGAGTGCTTTTCACTCACCTCATAGTTCTAGCCGACCTGTGACAATGAGACTGTCACAGGTCGGCTCAGTAGATCGGGAAGTGAGCGAACACATACCGGCATTCGCTCACCTCTCGATCCTGTCACGGGTCTCTGCCGTGACAGGGGAGGGGCTCTATTCTCCCCTCCCTGCTCCGATCAGCAAGCGCTGACTGGCGGAACTGACCGGGAGGGGGTGGGTACAGCTGGCTCTGCCTCTAGATAGGCAGAGCCAGCTGTCGCTCACGCAGCTGGGCGGATCCAGACATAATTGTCGGGATCCGCTTCAGCTGCGGCGTCTCAGTATACCGCGGGCAGTAGCTTGCGCTATACTGTGGCGTCTCAGTATACCGCGAGCTGCATACAGCTCGCGGTATACTGAGCTTAGGGTGGCGGGAGGACGCTAGTTTGTGTCCTCCCGTTACCCTAAGGAGAACTATGGGGAAAAGACTTAACCCCATAGTTCTCCTTTTAAGGTCTCATGAAATCCCATCTCCCCACCCACTTATGCTCCCCTTTGCTACAGTTCACCATTGCACTTTTGAAATTCCTAGGCCTCTTCAGTATAGAGGAGCATGTGACATCCTCATGGAATGCAATTACAGGTCCTACAAATGCTATGGTCAGGCCCAAACACTGATGTGAGGCGGGGTTGACATTGTTTACTCTACATATGCTCTGACACCATCCAACATAGTTTGCACAGGGTTAGGACTCGTTGCTCTGACAGAAGAACAGGTAGGGGAGAAGGGTAGGGATGCTAAGTATAAGTACGCTTAGGGGGTGGGACTATAGGCTCAAGTTATAAAGCTCTAAGATGTTCAAATGCATGAAGTTGCAGTTCACTGGAAAATGCAGAGTTTGACAAGAATATGCTGTGTTTGGCCTGTTTATCTGCAGCTGCCTTAATAGGACATGCTTCGTCCTAAGATGCACAGTGCAATGCAAAGCAGTTCAAATGCAGCCTCTAACCTGCCCTGTGTACTGTTCAATTAAAGACTATGGCAGTTTGCTGACATGCGTATGGAATGCACATGAAAGCTGTGCCTGTTGACATTGGCCTTAGGGCACTCTATTTTGAGCCATGTGACTTCCAATTTAATTGGACTCAACTAAGAATAACTGTCAGTTTTTTTATTTTTTTCCAATAAAGATACTTATCCTGGTGTATTAGGTTTGTGAACTACGCCATATTATATCACTTTGTCCCTGCCACTTACAAACATTCATTGTAAAAGTACAATCAAATCAAGTGACCTGATGCTGCTGTCCTTCCTATTTCACAACCAAGGCAAGATTGCTGCAGAAGTCTAAACTGGTCAAATATGATGTACTGGTAGTCACTTGGCAATTTGCTTTGTAGACCCCGAATAGGCACTTTACAGGGAAGTTCTTTTTGGGGGACTGAAGTCCAAACTGGTGGCACTAGAAGTGACAGATTTGCTGCCGTTTTTCTTGTGGTGCTGCCACTACAGCCTATAAGAACTGTTACCCAGATTACCAGAGTTAGTTCCAGATATAGCAGTTATGCTAGTAGCAGAGCAATAAAAGATCATGTACACCGGTTAGAGGTAAGGATTGCTACAAATTAAATAATGGCCTTCCACCCATTAGAATATTAGTCTAAACAAGGGGTAGGCAACCTTGGCACTCCAGCTGTGGTGAAACTGCAAATCCTATCATGCCTCTGGGAGTCATGCCTGTGGCTGTCAGTCTTGTAATGCATCTTGGGACTTGTAGTTCCACAACAGCTGGAGTGCCAAGGTTGCCCACCCCTGGTGTAAACAAACACAGGCTATTTTAGTACATTACGTGATGGGACATAAAAATGTATTAGACCATCATAGTGATAGGTTAGGTAGAAAAACCTATTCCTATGTTGTGCACTATACAATAGTACCTAAAAAAGTGACTGAGGGCAGCTCCCGGGAAGGACAGGTGCTGCGTGCGATTACATGCAGCAGCCTGTCCTTCTCTATGGGAGGACACGGCCGTACGCCACCCTACGCTGAGCCGAACTGCACGTCGGTGCGGGTGTCTGTACTCGTACACTGACTGGGTGGATCCCGTCTGCGTCCGAGCAGGGACATTTGCACCCGTACGGACGTGGACTTGGGGTGAGCGTAGGGGGGCGTACAGCCGCATACACCCATAGAGACGGACAGGCTGCTGCGTACAAATCACACGCAGCACCTGTCCTTCCCAGGAACGGCCCAATACGGCCGTGCACGCAGCATGGAGCTGTACGGTCCGGCCGTTTCTCGTGTCAATGAGGGCTAAACCATCTTTCTTCCAGTCTTCCTGTAATACCTCACTTCATGTGTAAGAGAAGGTAGACTTGGCTTTTTCTCCCTCTTGGAGACATTGCTGTAACACAGCTGGATATATTCTGGCACAGCAGACTGGGGGGGACTGTTTGCTACTGAATGAGGCTTGTGAGTTATGACTGTTTCAGTGCAAATAACACTCAGGTTTGAAAATGTAGGTTTTAAAACTGCCTGAATTTTATTTTATTTTTTTCTTTCTATTGAAGATCTCTACTAAGAAATGAAATGGCTCACTTGGACCAGCAAAGTGGAGGTTCAAGATATGTAATGGGGTCAGGTAATCCAGATTCTTTCTTCATTTACAAGCTGTGGATTAAAGTAGGAACTTCTCATATTTTCTGACTTTTGGCCATTGAAAATGTTATGTTATAGCTGTTTGATATGTGCAAAAAATAGCTTTGTGCTTAAATGAAATCCTAAGAAGTCTTATCAGCCCTTCCCTATTCTCCTCTCTGAGCAACAGAACGCATCCTCTAAGTTATGTAGATAAAAGGGGAGGTGTTCTGTAGTCCTAACATACCTCTTGTCCTTGGGTGACAATGCTGTTCCTTCATAGATACATCACGGTGACTGTTGTCACTCTAGAACAAGTGTAGTGCTACAGGTAGGATCACCAGGTTAAAATACATTTTAAAAAATGTAAGACAAATGCAGCCACCACACCTAAGGCCTGGTATTCTGTGATATCATTTTTTTTGTTCTTGGGTTTAGGTACACTTTAAAGCAGAACTAAACTGCATGCTAAAAATAGGGTATGCATGTCTTGTGGCTTTTCTAGCTGTGGTTTGCGCACACTGCTAGACCTGCTATACTCTATGGCCTGTTTGCTTCAACTCTGCTGGTGGAACAGCCCAGATTTCAGAGACTTTCCACACCCTCCTCTTAGTATGTGATTTGTTTTTATAATTGTGTTAAATAGAGAGAAACTACGCTATAAATCAAATTACACTGTAAGAGCAGCTGTGTTTGATAGGTGAGTACACCCAAAATAGGAAAACAATAGAGAAAAATAGCACAGCGCTTCACAAACTCAACAAATATATTCCTAAAATGTGAGAATTTTACCAATTGTGAAATTATTACAAAGTAATGAAACAATTATGTGTTGTCCACAACACTTATTAGCACAGGCATTGTGCAACACAATACTTCAGAAAAAACTCTTGGTCTAATGGTCTAGACACTATAAGCCATCATAAACATGTGAATAACAAAAAAAACATATACTTGTGCTACTACATCTCATAGAATGTGTACATATAGAAAGTCCTCTATTAAATTCCCACTTAATCTACATATCCTTATGTGTAGTCTATTCCTTCTTAAAGGGCTATTAAACCTTTGTGTGTTTTGCATATATCTACTGCTAGCAAGCAGTAGATATATGCAAAAACATTAAAAAAAAACTTTTAAAAAGGGTTGAAACTTACCTGTGTCTTCGCCACGCGCTCCCGTCCGAACATCTGAAAAGTCTCGGGCGGCCGCAAAGGATTTTGGGGAGGGCGTATGTGCACGTCAGATGGTTCGGCCGGGAGACGAGGAGAGACACAAGGTAAGCCTATGGAGCAGCGTGCACCCGCACAGACTCCGTGGGACATCAGAGAAGAGGAGGACAGAGGAGACAGTACTGGATCGGAAAAAAGAAAACTTGCCGCACTCCTTAACGGGACTCCCCACAAAAAGACGGGTGCTCGAAATTACTGCGGGTGGCGCCGCCACACATAGACAAAAAGGTAGAAGGATCTCACAAGTGATGTACAATTCCCACTTAATCTACATATCCATAGTTGTAGTCCATTCCTTCATAATGCAATAAAGTCCTTGAAATATGTAAAGATATATTCTCCAACTTTTATAATCCACACCACGTCCGTGAAAGCATGAACAATTTGTTAATCGGTGTTACTCCACCGTGCTCAAAGATAAGATCTGGCCGCACTCACTGACTCCTGTTTTCTCACCATATTTCAGATGAACAATTAGCACTTTATAAATAGATAGATTAGATGGATAACTAAATCCTCTCCATTTTTTGATCCGACAATAAATTGGGGTATATTCTTCCAAAACCGTCTAATACTATTCCTCTATCATCCAACTTCTCTTGTACTCAGAGAGAAACAAATGCCTCCCATACTGTAGTATGTCAGAATAAATGTATTTAAAATGATTAAAATGCACACAATTAAAATAAGGCAATGACCTGGTCTGGATGCAGACCGTTGTCTCAGGGGAAGTCAATAGTGACGAAATGCATCAGGTGGGCGGATCCATGCGAGTATTACGATCATAGAGACAGGAACTCCAGTGGACATATTCTATGTGCAATTGCCTTATTTTAAACTATTTAAAATAATTATTTGAGAGCTACATAACTGATTCAAATCTTTTCCCAGAGTTCCACTTTATTTTTACCAGAAGTTTGATATAAATGCAATTCTCCTTAAGGTGAAACATTAATGGAGATCCAGCAGAGACTGCTAAAGGAGAGAGAGCTAAAGCTTAAGAAGGCTTTGGAGAAGCTACGGAAGAAGAGAAAGCTTCTTAGGACACAGCGCAAACGGCGGGAGTTTCCAGTCATCTCTGTAATGGGTTATACCAACTCTGGTGTGTATACAAATTGTTTAACATACTACAATATTCTAAGGGAAATGCTACATAGTCATTTCATTGTTGTTGTGGTATTTGCAGGAAAAACGACCCTGATAAAGGCACTCACTGGTGATGCAAACCTTCAGCCACGTGATCAGCTTTTTGCCACACTTGATGTCACTGCCCACGGTGGATTGCTTCCTTGTCGTATGCCAGTTATATATGTTGATACCATTGGCTTTCTTTCTCAGCTGCCTCACAATTTAATAGAGTCTTTTTCTGCCACATTAGAGGATGTCATCCATTCGGTAATCACTTTAAAATAAGAAACGCTCTATCATATTTGCAAATGATAAATTGGTGTGTCTTCCGCTCCTATAATATGTTACATTCTGTATTATCTTGGCACCATAGATCATAACCATAGATTGGTTTAAACAAGTGTGTGTACCCTAATGGCTCTAAACCATATTGCCAGTCAGAGAATGTATTTGTGACAAGTATGGGTGGAATAGAACATGAACAGTGATCAAAAGTGATTTAGGACTCTCGGCACGGGGTTGCATTATTAGGCAGTGCAGCACACAGGGTATTTACTACCTTTACAGACAAAGGTTGAGTTCACAGGTGGTGCAAAATGACAATTAATGAGCAATTGGGACACGGAAGAAAAATGGGGTGCTGCAAGGGACAATCAGCAGGACCACAGGACGGCAGTAGAGTGCAGCAAAGGGTAAGGCCAGAGGGTGCAGAACAACAGTCCAGGGTCCAGAGGGGGACGTGCAGCAGGGTTACAGAACAGCAATATGGTATGTATAAGGGAACATGTCCAGAAGGTGACAAGGCAGTTAAATAGGGATACAGCAGGAGACAGTGAGCAAAATCACAGGGCAGAAATATGGTGCATCATGGGGACAAGTCCAGAGGCTCACAGAGCAACAGTCCAGGGTACAGTAAGGGACAATGGACCGAATCACAGGGCAGCAATACGATGCAGCAAGGGGAGTTTAGCAATAAGGTACCACAAGGGTTAATGCATACTCTTGTATCAGGCTCTCGGCAATCTAGAGGCTTCCTGAATGAAAGGAGGAGAGAGGGCCCTGTGCAGCCTGGCTAGAGGTTTAGGTCTGCACATACCACCAATGCAGCAAGGCACACAAAAAAAGGGAAGAGATGAGCTGTTAGCCCCTGCTGAGGTATTAAATATGAGCTGGGACATTATCCCATGACAAACAACCTGATGATTAGCATTGCTGGCTGTGGGATTGTGCCCTGGGGACAAGCTCCACCTCCTTCCAGCCCAGCCACATTCAGGACTGTGGTCATGGACAAGCTCTTGGTCTCAGACGGGCACTGCCACAGCACGGGAAGCCGGTCTGTACCATGCTGAGATTTGTTGGCACAAGTGGCCACTTTCTCTCCCCTAACAAAAAGTGGGCATGGGGGCAGTGGGAACCCTGTGAGCAGGGTTATTGGGAAAGGCGGCCTGTGAGAGTATTGTAAAGTTACCTGTCCTCTAAATCAATTCTAGACCAAAGACAATAGATAGGAATGCATGCTATTATTTTATTCATTTGGGGTAAATGATTGCTGTAAAGTGGTACATTACTGGCTATATAGTTTTTACCTTGAAGGAGCTATGGAGAAACATTATTGTAATATGACATTGTACCTGTACCATGCCCAAAGTTCAGGCAGCACTATATTCTAGTCTAGTCTAGTCTAGTCTAGTCTAGTATTCTAGTCTATATTCTAGTCTTTTTTTTTTTTTTTTCACTATTAAAGGAGAACTACGAGGTGAGTGCTTTTCACTCACCTCATAGTTCTAGCCGACCTGTGACAATGAGACTGTCACAGGTCGGCTCAATAGATCGGGAGGTGAGCGAACACATACCGGCGTTCGCTCACTTCTCCATCCTGTCACGGCTCTCTGCCGTGACAGGGGAGGGGCTGGATTCCCCTCTCCCCGCTCCGATCTGCCAGCGCTGACTGGCGGAACGGACGGGGGAGGGGGCGGATACAGCTGGCTCTGCCTCTAGATAGGCAGAGCCAGCTGTCAGTCACGCAGTTGCGCGGATCCCAGCACAATTGTCGGGATCCGCTTCAGCTGCGGCGCCTCAGTATACCGTGAGCTACAGACTTAAAAGAGAACTATGACATGAGTGATTTCCACTCACCTCATAGTTCTAAGCCGACCTGTGACAATGAGACTGTCACAGGTCAGCTCAGTAGATCGGGAGGTGAGCGAACACATACCGGGTTCCCTCACCTCTCGATCCTGTCACGGCTCTCTGCCGTGACAGGGGGAGGGGCTGGATTCCCCTCTCCTCGCTCCGATCTGCCAGCGCTGACTGGCGGAACGGACGGGGGAGGGGGCGGGTACAGCTGGCTCTGCCTCTAGATAGGCAGAGCCAGCTGTCACTCACGCAGCTGGGCGGATCCCGTCATCTAAGTCGGGATCCGCTCCAGGTGCGGCGTCTCAGTATACCGCGAGCTGTAGCTCGCGGTATACTGAGCTTAGGGTAACGGGAGGACGCTAGTTTGTGTCCTCCCGTTACCCCAAGGAGAACTATGGGGAAAAACACTGACCCCATAGTTCTCCTTTAACCCCATAGTTCTCCTTTAAACTTGTGGTTATTGTATTCATCATCGTAGAATGATAGTTTCTTCATCTCTTGTGCAGCTGCTGTTCAGAAACTGACTCATGTATGCTTTGCTTGCCAGGATTTATTAATTCATGTGAGAGACATAAGCCACCCTGAAGCTATCAATCAGAAGAAGAGTGTGCTGAACGTGCTCTCCAACTTGAATGTTCCCCAGAAGCTCCTTGATACAATGATTGAGGTGCACAATAAAATTGACTTAGTTGAGGAGTAAGTGAACTAAATTTTGTGTATTTAACTGCGTTCTTGAAAAGATCCTTATTTCCCAGTCTGTCTTGGGGTTTGTTTTTGGTGCGAAACAAAAACTGAGATTCAGCTAGAGATGATTTGTCTGTGTAGTTGTATATTTTCCCAACCAAGATGTAGACACTGCTGCAGAGAGTGAATATCCTAGTGGAGTTCAAGTCTGAAAGTAACTTCCCTAGGATACATCATTGGCTGGGTGTAGCCTTGAAGCGCACCTTCATTTTCCTAATGTTAATGTTCACACTCCTCGTTTAATAGAATTGCATTCTTGTTAAATACCTTTTTGTAAGGTTCCCTCCCTCCTAGTTCTGTATTTCTCGCCCTTAGCAAGAATGACATTGTGGTACTTTCCACTGCCTGCAGACTCCTGGGAAATGAACATCATATAAACTCAAAGTCTTCAGGCAACTCTGAAAGTGTTGGGTACGCAAGCACCAAATTGTTGGCATCTGCGCACTCATCGTTCTTGCAGGGGAATCATATTGTTTACACGTTGCCATGGAATAGCCAACATGTAAATAGTATGATTCCGCGCTTAATGCAGTAAACAGCACCATGGTCCTGTGAGAGTCCACGACCAAAACAGAAGCCACTTCGAGGACCCAAACTCAGAAATAAAATATATAGATTTTCTTGTTATTGCAAAACATTTATTTACACTTCACCGCATCCTAAAAACAAGACAAGACAACGTTGTCTCCACACTGGCACACATTCGTACAGCACTCGCAGACCACCCCTCAGCAGTACTGTAAAATGACTGCTTGTATCCTAATCCAGGTGTGTCCACCCGAAATACAAGTCTTCATTCTTGCTGGATAAGCCTGAAAAGTATTCAATAAACAAACGTCCTAATCGACAGGCGTTCCTGTGAGGGAATCTATGATAGCAATGTGGATGTTATTGAAACAATCAGAAATGGTTGCAACTTCTGTATTATTGTTGGTGTATTACTGTCAGAATGTAAACAATGTAATCCGTCCGTCACACCTAATCACAGATCGCCATACTCAGGCTGTTCTGCTCGTTCACATTCCTATCTTGCCTCACCAGTTCATAGATAGCCATTCGTTTGGTACATCATAGGTTAACCCTTCTTTGTCCTCTAAAGAGGATTCAGAAAATGCAGATTGATCCAAATTTGCCGACAAAGTCCTTAATAGAATTGAACGCAGCCGCTTCACAGTATTTCCAGATAGCAGCAAAGTTATTATGAGAGCTCTGAGCCGTCGGCGGACACGGGGCTAATTTTTACTCACTCTCAGTTGGTTGCAATCATTTACTTGACTCCTGATTGTAGCAGGGCCGATTTCACATGGCTGCCTTAGTCCAGCCACATTCAAGTTGAATTAAAGATTCTGACAAAGCCTCGGTGTGGGTGGGGCAAAACGCTTCAATGGTAGAGCACCACTTGCCTCCTCGTGGTTCACCCACTACAAGCTATGATCGTTTGATCACCTAATGGATTCCCCGGTGGTATCTACACAAATCATTAATTCAACTTGAATGTGGCTGGACTAAGGCAGCCATGTGAAATCGGCCCTGCTACAACACGAGTCAAGTAAATGATTGCAACCAACTGAGGCTGTGAGTAACAATTAGCCCCGTGTCCGCCGACGGTTCAGAGCTCTCATAATAACTTTGCTGCTATCTGGAAATACTGTGAACCAGCTGGGTTCAATTCTATTAAGGACTTTGTCTGCAAATTTGGATCAATCTGCAGCCAGGAAATCTGCATTTTCTGAAACCTTTTTAGAGGACACAGAAGGGTTAACCTATGATGTACCAAACGAATGGCTATCTATGAACTGGTGAGGCAAGATAGGAATGTGAACGAGCAGAACAGCCTGAGTATGGCGATCTGTGATTAGGTGTGACGGACGGATTACATTGTTTACATTCTGACAGTAATACACCAACAATAATACAGAAGTTGCAACCATTTCTGATTGTTTCAATAACATCCACATTGCTATCATAGATTCCCTCACAGGAACGCCTGTCGATTAGGACGTTTGTTTATTGAATACTTTTCAGGCTTATCCAGCAAGAATGAAGACTTGTATTTCGGGTGGACACACCTGGATTAGGATACAAGCAGTCATTTTACAGTACTGCTGAGGGGTGGTCTGCGAGTGCTGTACGAATGTGTGCCAGTGTGGAGACAACGTTGTCTTGTCTTGTTTTTAGGATGCGGTGAAGTGTAAATAAATGTTTTGCAATAACAAGAAAATCTATATATTTTATTTCTGAGTTTGGGTCCTCGAAGTGGCTTCTGTTTTGGTCGTGGACTCTCACAGGACCATGGTGCTGTTTGTTGAGTATTATTAGGTCACTGATCGAACTCTTAATTTGGACTCCTGGATATAAAATATTTTTTTTCCCCAGACTTTAATGCAGTGTTGGCTTCCCACTTAGATTTGGGTGTGCATGAGTTTATCCCCTCAACCTTACATGAAAGGTGCAAGGCCTGCAAGCTTCTTGATGTCTGGTGCTGAACATACCCTGAGCAAAGGGAATATCCATGCCAGTCTGACTTTTATAATACTTTCTCCAGAATGGATATGATTTTTGCTTCCTCGGATCTCTCATGTAACTTGCTTGCCAAGAGTGATCATTTTCCACTAGAACTCACATTTAGCATAACATGGAACCCTGAATAATGGGCCCTTACTTATTAAATGATCCAATGGTAGAATGGACAATTTTTGGGGAGAAAATGAGGATGAAAACCTGAGAGGAAACAAGGTGGGATGCCTTATAGGCCATGAGGAGGGGTCCTTCTATGCCTGCAGTATGAGCACCCAGGAAAACTAACGAGAACAAGGTGCACAAATTAGAACAGGCATCCTTGGCAGCTGAGAGAACCTACATACATGACTTTTCCCCAGACAGGTTGCAAGCATGGAAATGTCAGAGATCATATAGCATTGCCCCAGCAAAGGGACCTCAAGATCGACAACTTTATTAGGCACAATCTGACAATTACTATACCTAGAATCTGGCAATAACCAATCTTTTTTTGCATCTCTATAGCAGACTTAAGGAAACACAAGCCCACTATGACTCGGTGGACTTCACAGCTTCTCTTCACCCCTTTTGATGTTAAATCTCCCACTCCTCAAAGGGAATTTCAAGACTCCCAAATTGAGCAGGCCTTCTCCACTTTCTCTTAACATAAAGCTCCAGGATTAGATGATTTTCCCATAAAACAGTATCTATTGTATAAAGACACACTAGCTTTAATTGGATTAATACCCAAACCCAACAGGAACCATCTCTATTGTGAGTCCTATACACCAATTTTATTGATCAATACTGACATTTAAAATCCTAGCTAAACTAGTGTCAAGATGTCTGAACTCTTGATTCCTACTCTTATTAACTCTGACCAAACCAGATTTATTTGGGGTAGGCTGCAAATATTACCAGGATCTTTACCAAACCTCAAATCTTTCCCCCACCCCTGCCACCACCACTCCAAGAGCCATTCTGCCTTTGACACCTGTAAAGCCTTTGATTTAATGGCCCTTCCTGACACTTCTATGTGTTAAAGAAACCAAAATGATTTGCATATTTTGACATGTACATGTGTATTACAATTTGCTTAATAAACTTTATTATAAAAAAAGATGTATAGAAAACCTCATGGGAAGTTAAATGACAGAAATCCGTCATAAAGCAACTCACTTGTGTAATGGAAGCAGCCATTCCCAGACTCCTGTGTTGCAGTATATTCAGAGTGAGAGCTGAATGAGGAATTGGCTAATTCCATGAGAATGTATTCATACAAGTGTTTTGCCTTTTATAAAGGCCCTAGGTTCTGTTATAAGTAAACTTTTGGTAAAGGAGTTGTTTTAATCGTTCTAGACACGACACTAAGGATGCAGCTATTCCTGTATCTGCCCTAATTGGATATGGCTTGGAAGACCTCAAACAACGTATAGAGACTGAGGTGATGGAAAGCACGGGGAGGATAGTTGCTACAATTAGAGTAAATCTGGAAAGTGCTCAGTTAAGGTATGTAAGAATCATGCAGCCCCTCTAAGTTTGTGTGTCTGTTACAGTGTATGACATCTCCCAATCACTGTTGTATTTTTATTTTTTTTATATATTAAATGTTTGTAGATGTTAAAGCAGAACTGCGATGTAAACTATTAAATACACTGCTGAAATACATACACGTGAACTTGTACAAAATGTAGTTGGAGAAACCATCTGAAAACACCAGACTGGCTTCTTATATTACATTGGGTGCCAACTTATAGTCTAAATCAGGGCTCAAAATTTCCACTCGCCCCCTCGCAATTGGCGAGTGAAAATTGCGTGGGGGCGAGTGGAAATCCAGGGGGGGGACTTCGGCAGCGCCGATCGCTGTCTGTTTCCTCCACCCGCTTCTTGGAGCGGCACCGCAGCACATAACAAGAGACCAAAGGTGGAAAAGTCATTTAAATGTGTAAAGCTATTACAAGACAATTTTTATAGAATCTCACTCCCATAATAGACTACAATCTCAGTACAAATTAGCTAACTAAACATTAGTGTAAACCATCACAGGAGTGAGCTTGGAGTGGTGACTACTTTACAACACACCATGGGGAACAAAAGTGGCCACCCTCCAGAAGGAAGGACAGTGTCCGCACCAATTCACAGAGATGATTTGAGGATCTACAGCCGAGTGATACACAAATAAGATACTTTTTTGTTAATAGTTAAGGTACTTGAATGTATTTTTAAGATTTACTCCTGAGTTTAGTGTCACTTTAAGAATAGCAATAATGCAACGCCAAGCGGCAGTTTCTAATGCAAGTAAAATAAATGAAACATTTAATTCCATACAGAGGCCGTATTCTTATAATACTGTCTGTATAAATGTACAGGTATCTTCATAAAATGATATATTTTATATATTCATTTGCATGCCTCCAAGCGTGCATATGTAAAAGACGTGCAAAGATGTGAAGCAGTACAGTCTGAAGGCCTTCTAAATGATTGTCACCCTTGGCCGAGTCTAGTCTATATGCCTCTTCATGCACACTATTCACTTGTCATTCACTTTCATTGTATAAAGTATTGTAGCCTGAGGCATTATTGATCATGAAGTGGTGACTATCTTACCTTTTCTGATCTATATATTTTGTCTTGTCAGTTGGCTTTACAAGGAGGCTTCTGTACAGGAAGTGAAAGTATTACCAGAAGATGGCGCAGCTGATGTGCTTGTCATAATAACCAGTGCTGCTTATGGAAAATACACTAAACTGTTTTGTAAATGAACACTTGAACTAGTTTTAATAACTCAGAACTTGAAGTGCACTTTTGGATATTTTCTTGCTGTTACAAAATGTTGTGGACTCAGAATGTGAAGTACAATTTTAAGTGTTTTAATTGCTATTTCAAAATGTTTTGGACAAAGGAGAATATCTGTGTAAAGGCAATAAGCACTGTACAGAAATCTAATGTGTGAATAAATGGAATGTTGTCTTAAAATAATCTTCAGTGCATTGATAGAACTATATTGTTAGCATTGTCCTATACAAAATAAAACTATTTTCATAACAGTATTGGTGTGATTTATCTCAAGAATTAGACTCGCGTTATAAAGAATATTGCTCTGTGTGTTTTCAACAATAGGAGTACAAAACAAAATGTTGGGTGTGAAGATCTACAGTCCGTTTAGAGAAGTCAGGCAATTCCGTCTGTGGTGTCAGAGGATGCAAATAATTGGAAGATGCTATGATTTTCTAATGACTTGTTCACATCTGCAAGCACATGTGATTTTTTTTTTTTTTAAAGATTTGACTCCTGAGTTTAGTGTCACTTGAATAATAGCAACAAATGCAATGCCAAGCTGCAGTTTCTAATGCAAGTATAATAAATACAAAATTGAGACGCATGCGGGCGGCTGTCCCTTGTGTCAGGGTAGTGCTTTGCAAGGCACTGTGTACCCTTTTCTTTGGTTCTTTATTGGAAGTGTCACAAAATGACACTTTACTGAAGCCTATGCACTGCACTACAACACAGCATTGTGATGTGAACAGGGCATAGTGCCCTAGCTTTCATCTGCAGAAAACTGATCATTCTTCTGGCTACCCAAGAATGCTGCTTCTAAAAGCTCACCTTTGCACTCGTGACAATTGTAGCCACAATTCTAGGGGAGATTTCTATTCCTTCACCACCATGGTTCTTGTTAACATTGTTGTGGGGCAAAAACCTAGTACTTGATTGTTAGCCCTGCATGGAGATTGTAAGGTAATATTAAACCTTCCTTTTTATGGTAAGAAGGGTCATACATTGACAAAAGTCCTAACCTAAAGCGATCTCTTTCCTCATTTTCTAGCTGATCTCTAAACCACTCTCCCCTGCCTGCCTGTTGTGAGTGTCTCCATCAGCTAGCTGGTTGCTGAAGAGACACCCCTGCATGTGTGTTCCTGGCTGTGGCCGGAAGTAAACTGTACACATCTATAGATAAACAAAGAGTGTGGCCCATCCTCTCCTACCAACCCATTGACGGCAAAAGGAGCCAATTGCTCTGCTGCCCTCAGTACCCACCCCCCACAACCAGGAAGTTTAGAATGGAGGGTATCTTCAGGAATCCTGCGCGGTGACAAGTGACCATTGGTAAATGTGGGTGAGACAGGGGCACACAGAAAGGTACTATGCATTTTGCTGGCAATGCATTACGGTAAAAAGACATCCAGCCTTTAGTAATACTTCAAGCATGTATACAGTACATACTGCCATCTACCTTATATGCAAATCTTCCTTCTCTTGATCCTTGCTGTTCCTAGCTAACATGATATATGTGATCACACTTTAAAAAACAGATATCTCAAGGGTTATGGTGCAAAAGCTCCGAGGTTTACTACTTTTTCATTATTTCAGAGAAGGAAGCTTAGTCATTACATGTCTAAAGAAGTTCGGCTTTGATTGCTAATATACAAGGACATGTGACTCACAAGGCTAATTTCGTGGCTGAATAGTTACAGTTCAGAAACATGTCCTTTATCCCACAGCCCCAGAATGAATAATCGGTTTTGCATGATAAGGTATTGTCAATGATCTTAACCAAAATGACACAACTCTGACATTTCAGCCATAAACGCTATAAATGCAGGTTAGTTGTCCTAACGCCTCGTATGTTCTTGCTGCGAAGAAAACATGAACACGTTTATAAACTGGCACTGGTTCTTTAGCAGCAATAATGTGACTTGAATGGGCACATTATGTCTATGATCAGTTTTTATCCAATAATAGCTTCCGATTAAGTTCAATGACATCAGAAACAAACTGTCCAGAGCCTATAAGATCTTCTGCAATGATGTTGGTGGCATCTTTGATATCTCCAGTGTGTTGCTTCTGCACCCAGCTGTTCAGGAATGAGAGTTTAGGCAAAGTTAATTTCTTCATGGACCCAAATGGGTGTTTTAAGACGTATGAGGCATTTTCTGTCAAATTGAGACCGGCCACAAAAAATCCATCTGAAACATGAAAATGGTTTATAAATGTTAAAATTGATTACAAGAATATAAGAACATATGCATTTGACTTTATTAACGTAGAACTAAAGTCCTGCAATAAAAAATGTAGTCGGGCCAGTCACAATCAGGCAGCGGCGGTGGCCTCTAAACAGGCAGATTAGACAGCCGCTCGCAGGGGCCTCCCGGGGTCCTAGCGAGGAGGAAGCGCCCTAATCTGCCTGTTTAGATGTCACCGCCGCTGCCTGATTGTGACTGGCCCAGGTCGGTCAGATCTATTTCTATTGGTGGTCCCTGAACCTGGGCTCACGTGCCATAGGTTCACCACCACCACAACACCACAGCATTAAGAAATCAGAGGCAACATTTCATCTAACAATTGGACTGCTGCATTTCAGAACACTCTGGATTTGGGGACCAATTCCCTTTGGAAATATAAATAACCATTACTCTATCGGTTTTGCTTCAGGTGCCTGAAATCCTCACCAGAGTTCAATACAAATCTGCTAAATTGGCTTCCATTAGAGAGAATGTCAGAGGTGGAAAAGGCAGCCAACTTGTTATATCTGTTAATTGAAAGAAAAAAATAGCATGATATTTAGAGGGTTCATTTATGAAAGTTCTGCTCGGCGTATAGCGTTCGCACAGTCCTAACGCCCCTAGATGGCACAGAAGGATATAGGAAATATACTTATCAGCGCCATCTGGAGCACTAGTGCTGTGCAAATGGCATCCGACCAGCAGACCTTTTCTAAATGAAACCCTTCTAACCATTTCATCAAAGCTTAATTGATGTTAGTAGACAAAACTTTCATTGTAAGCCTCAATGCATATGGTTTAGTGCTGTCAAACCTCTGTGCTGCAAATGTGACATCAATCTGTTATTCTTTTATAACTGTAAGACAACAATAGTACCTGGTCGTCCTAAGTGCTTTTTCCTTTCCAGGAAGTTTATCAAGGAGTTCTTATTTGTTGTGTTTGCCCACCAGTATGGTATAGAAGGCCAAAGGTATTCATTTTTTACTGCAATGTTGTTGTCATACGAAACAATAATCTGGAATCCTTTTTTCCACATGTTCCTTAGTGTAGCTTGTTCCTAGACAAATTGAACACAAGCATGCACTCAATGCCAATTTCATTCTACAATCAAAGTTCACTTTAAGCTCTAAAAGTTAGGCTTTAGGATTATGAAGAAAAAAAAGTGCCAACAACAAAAACAAAATGAGATATTTGAAATTTAAAGCAGAACAGCAGCTATAAAGAGTTATATATTTACCTGCTATTGTTTGGCACAATAAACTATACATACATTATCCCTGGCAGGACCACAGAGATCTTCTAAAACCCTGTATAGTCACAGCTACTAAAGTGTTTTACAGTGATCTTTCCTCCTACAGCCACTGCAGTGGCGGACCTAATAACCAAAGGGCCCTGGTGCAAGATTTTCATCTTGGGCCCCCCTCCCAAGACAGGGGTGGGCGCGGGATCGCATCACACGGGCCCCCCTCTGGTGGGCTCTGCAGGGTCCCAGGTTGGCTGGTCTGGTCGTCAGGATCCCTCCCTGTACCTCCTCCCAACTCTTCTTACCTGCTGCTGCTGGGGCCCGGCCTCCTCCACCCCCTCCCCCTCCACCCCCACCTGCAATGCCGCACGGTACAGTTGATACCCATGTACGAGCCCCCCCAGACCCCTCACATGGGTGCCGGCCATACCCCCTGATGGCGATGTTCTATCAAAGGTTGTGACTACGTTAGAAAGTGCGACCGGTGACGTGGTCACACGTTTTAACGTTATCCCGCCCAGTTTTTCGGCGCTGGAATGTGTGACCGCCAATAGGTGAAGCATTCCAGCAATTTCCCAGCTGTTCCAGGGCAGGAGATCGCATGTGCAGGAGAACCGATCTGCCATGAAACAGCTAATCGGTCCTGAAATGTCACTTCTATCCGACTGCGATCTCACATTCCACCTCAGTCACAAAGTCGGATAGAAGTGAAGTTTCAGGACCGATCAGCTGTTTCAGGGCAGATCAGTTCTCCTGCACATGTGATTTGCGATGCCGATCTGTCCTGGAACAGCGGAGAAAGCGTTGGAATGCTTCACCTATTCCACCGCCGAAAAACTGGGCGAGATTACGTTAAAATGTGTGACCACGTCACCGGTCACACATTCTAACGTAGTCTCAAAGTTTGATAGAACAGAGGCCTGTCTGTATTCATTTGATCAGATAAATAGATTATAATAGGGAACATTACAGTGTAATATTCCCCATTATAATCCACTTGTCTAATTAAATGAAACACAACACTCACCCAGCCAGAGGACCGCAGCCAGGGAGTTTCGAATCAATGTGTGCACTGCAGGGGGGCGGGGCGTGTGACACACACGTCTCCTGTGACTCCCCTCCCGCCGCCTGTTACTATGGATGCGGAGGGGAGGTGAGTCACAGGACCCGCCCCCTTACTAAGAAGCCGTTCGGTAGTGCGGGGCACCGGTGTTCTAACACCGGGACCCTGCACTGCCCCTTATTGCAGGACCGAGCCCCACCGAGGCTGTGGGGGTGCCCAGGACCGGACCACACTGGGCCCCGGTTAAAACACAATGGGTCACTTGCTCTGGATAGCGGCCATTTAGCGAACATCTAGTATTTTTATCAATTAATACTAGGTGTTCTCTGATTATATGAGGAGCACTGATGACGACACTGCCCCTCCTCCAATCGGAGAACACCTAGTATGTAGTCATAAAAAATACTAGCAGGGTTATTCCCAAAAGGGTGGAGAGCTAGGAGAAAAGAACAATCTAGGACGACAAAGCTAAACTGGAAAGTGAAGTGAATTGGAGAATTTTTCCAAATCTGCATTTTTGTCCTAGATTGTTTGCTTCTCCTTCCTTCTCCAAACTCTTCACCCTTTTGTGAATAACCCTGTTGGTGTTCACTAAAATGGCTGCTGTGTAGAGTTAGGATATATTTAACAAAAAGCAGAGGTACCATAAAACCAAATCCATCATAAATCTCCATTAGACAGAGTTTAAAAAAAAAAAAAAGGCTCCTAGTGCATATAGCCAGGTTTTAACACAGTCTTGAGAATGGCTTTGGTAGTTTAAAAAAAACCTCTATGCATATTTCATAATTCCTACTGTGATGGAGTTAACTTAAAGGAGACCTATGAGGTGAGTGCTTTTTACTCACCTCATAGTTCTAGCCGACCTGTGACAATGAGACTGTCATAGGTCGGCTCAGTAGATCGGGAGGTGAGCGAACACATACCAGCGTTCGCTCACCTCTCGATCCTGTCACAGATCTGTGCTGTGACAGGGGGAGGGGTTGGATTCCCCCCTCCCCGCTCCGATCTGCCAGCGCTGACTCGCAAAACGGACGGAGAAGGGGGTGGGTACAGCTGACTCTGCCTCTAGATAGGCAGAGCCAGCTGTCAGTCACGCAGCTGGGCGGATCCCGGCATAATTGTCGGGATCCGCTTCAGCTGCGGCGTCTCAGTATACCGCGAGCTACTGCTCGCGGTATACTGAGCCTAGGGTGACGGGAGGATGCTAGTTTGTGTCCTCCCGTTACCTAAGGAGAACTATGGGGAAAAGCCTTAACCCCATAGTTCTCTTTTAATAGAAAAGTGGTTACATTAATGTATGGGAAGATGCCAACCAATTAGGCACCAAAACACACCTATATATTACAAGGTCCAGAAGGTTGCCGGGACATATAAGTGAGATGTGCACATGTGCATTTGTCTCTAACAAATTGTAATATCCTTCTGTTCAATAATATGCTGGTTGTTGGATTACAAAACCCCGCCAAATGGAAATGTACAAAAGTGGCCATTAAGGGTGTTTCTGCCAAGCAGAATAACATTTTCTAGCACACCTCCTCAGACCCTTTGATTAGGTCTCATTAAGATCTGCAACACCCTCTCCATGGATAACAAAATGCTGTTACATTTGACAACTGTAGTTCTCGTGTACCATCAATACTATGAAGGAAAGAATCATTTATAATGGCCAGAGACTCTGAAATGTCAGATTGGACTTCAAGCACATTGGACACTGAATGGAACTAAAGACCAGACGAACTATGCATAAAGTGACACTAAACTCAGGAGTTAAATCTTAAAAACGTATTCAAGTACCTGAACGTTAAATAAAAATGTATCTGGTTTGTTTATTACTCGGCTGTAGATCCTCAAATCATCTCTGTGATGGTTCTAACTCTTTCCTTCCTTCTAGAGGGTGACTACTTTTGTTCCAGCTAGGTGGATCTCGACAGTAATGAGTAGATCTCAACCGCCCGGCTGCGGCAGTTTCAGTATACCATAGCTCGCCATATACTGAGCTTTGGGTGACGGGAGGACGCTAGTTTATGTCCTCCCGTGACCCTTAGGTGAACTAAGGGGAAAACCATCTCTTTTAACCTGCAATTTCCTGCTGTGCTTTTATGGTATATTATTTGTACCCAAACATATGAAAATGACAGGTATTTGTTAGAGGTCAACAATCATTAGTAATAGTTTGCACACAATATGTATCATGGACCAGACTCTCAAAAAGTGCACACGCCAGCTTAGCTAGAGGCAAGAAAAGCTTACATTTGAGTATCTTTAGTAAGTTCTGTATGTATACGTACATATTTTGGACATAGCCTAGAGCCGAATATCCTCTGTATACAGCTGATTAGATGCATATGGTGCACTGGGGACATCGATTGTAGGTTGCGGCACGCCAGGATAAGCATCTCCTTCGGGTTCTTAGTCATCCAGTCCGAGACCTCGTTCAGGATTTCCTAAGGTGCGGAAAAAAGTAACAAACACTTTCTAATAAACAGTTTTGTTTTTTTCATTTATAAAGACTTGAATGTGCCAATTTAGCAAGCTAAGCTTTCAAGATTAAAGTATTCACATACTGTATATTGTAATTATGAGAGTTTGTGAATTTCCACTTTGCAGCCAAATTAGGAGAAAACCCATGTCATGCTGTGTGAATGAGAACAAATATAAACTTAAAAACAACAATAAAGTGCATTTTGCACAATGCATGCTCTTTTCTGAAAGAAAAGTTGTTCACTGTACCGAGTTTTCCTCTGAAATGCAAGAGGGATTGGGCAGGATAAGGTTAACATAATTAACCCTGTCTGTACTGTGCTGGCAGAGTTCAGATGTAATCCAGATCTGAACACTGTTTTGTAACAAAGGGTTAAAGATTTAGAAGCATTATATGTTAGTGAGGGAAAGCTCAATCTGTCCCTAGTCTTTCTATGGGGACATACAGTGTGTCCTATCACTTGGACATTGAGAGACAAGCTTACAAAGGCCTGCTACACAGACATCTATTGGGTAGGAAATATTTCATTTGTATTATCTTTAGGTATGCTGTGTGAATAGGAACACATAACAATCAGAATGTGGTCTTTTCTCAAATTTGATTGCAAAAGTGGAAATTCCCCTTTAAAATAATAAAATGTAATTTTGCTATGTTCATAATATTAATATATTTATTTAAATGAATAAACTCTATGATAACCCATGATATGGTGTCTGCTCTAAATACAGTACCTCACCAATCACTTACCTCTACAGTCACAAAGGTATACAATCCATGTACAAAGTATAGGTTTGGAGAAGGAACGTCAGGTCTGTGAGCTATTCGAAGATCGAGGTATCTTATCCCAGCATCCAGTTGTTGAGTAACAGTTAAAGTCTATAAAAAATGTACAAAAACAATGTTCATGTTTTGTACTTATATATGTTACTATGTTTTAAAATACAGATCACTTTGTCAGAACTATGCCCTGGAACAGAACAGTTTGATTTCACAAGTCCTAACAAGGTCCGAGCCAAATATCCTGGATTCAGATGTATTATGTAAAAAGACATAAGACTCTGACTTCAAATAAACATTTTACTGATGGTAGTAATAAGGAACCGACAGTAAATGTCTCCTTATATTTTTTACCAATGTAACCTGCAACATGTTAGCTAATCTAACTTTTCACTTTTTTCCTTTACCCTGCTGTTACAAGAACTTTTGGTGGAATCTTTTAGGCCTGGTTCAGACCTAGGCATTTTCAAGCAGTAGAAAAAGTGCTTTAAAAACACCCAACACAAGAAATCTTAAGAATTTCAATGGCCCCTGTTCACACCTGAGCAGCAAAAACACCAAACGCAGAAGAACGTACATGAGCTTTTTTTTGGGAAGTTTGCAGCTTGTTTCCCCCCCCTAGCCGTCAATGGAAACGGAATGGCAGAAGCATTGACTGCAATGTTTCTTGAGCTGGCAGTCAAAACTGCCAAATTATGTGCCAAGCGCACATAAAACATGCAAAAAAAGCACACTGAACCCGTTCACAAAAACAATACCGCCTTGGTGTGAATGGGGCCTAAAGGCATAGTCCAGCTTTTGAAAAACAGTTATAATAAATGCACATAAATTCATCCAAAAATATATAAATGTGCATTAGAGGCGAGAGGAAATCCCTCCAAAGAGAGAGAAATCCCTGGTGGTCAGTGGGGGGGGGGGGGGGGGGCCCGAGAA